>NC_054708.1:82972855-83007855 GCF_016097555.1 Gigantopelta aegis | reverse complement strand
CATGACACGAGACCATATTATAGCTCATTTTAAAAGAAAAATGATATAAAAATAATATACAAATAACTTTATAACAATAAAATACGTGTAGTTAACTTAAAATGAAGAAATTACGCTAATCAGTATCAAAGTACGATTTATGCATATTTCTTCGTGAGCGTTCGGAAAAAAAGGGAAGTGACGTCAGAGCCGCTGTACTCTTCCATTGTTGTTAACTGTTTATATATGGAGTAAGGGGCTTACGATCTTTTCAGTCCAACAGTGCCGTACTGCGCGGCCTTTGGGTGTAAAAATAAACAGTTTAAACGATCGGGATTGTCTTTTTATGGTTTTCCAAAGGATTGTATCCGAAGAAAGACGCGTGTATTTTATCGCAAAAGAAAAGATTGGACACCAACACCGCATAGTACTTTGGTGTCAGCCCATTTACAGCCCGGAGCCCGAACGTTACCCGGAGACAAAAACAGTACTCGGTTGCGAATGCCGAGGTGTACATTGTACATATTTGGCACAAAGATACACCTCAGCATGATGTATTTATATATGTTAAAACAAAAATGTAGAATTTTTTATTTATTTAAAAAAAGAAAAAAAAAAGATTTTTCATGTTAGGGCTGTAGGCCTACATAACAAAATCTGTATTCACCGTCCGAAGAAGGAAACGTCAACAAGTAATTAAATATGGCATATACAAACATGGGATTTGGCATGAGGATACATCTCAGTACGATGTATTTAAATATGTTTTTAAAAAAACGTGTAGAAAACAATAATAATTTTAAATAATGTTTTTAATCTTCGGGCGGAATACGTCACAAAAACGTTCCTCATCGCCCGAAGCCCCAAAGCAACACGAAGTTCAATACAAAATAAACCATTACTGTCGGTGTCGAAATAACTATTATGTTTCATCCACAGGCTGACTTGAGAATCGGAGTGTTGTTTTAGTTAATTGGTCCTTTCTTTCCGTGGCCTGCACATGTGATTCCTGATTGGCAGGTGTATATTGCAGGGTATCGACCAGGTAAGTGATTACCACGGTCTAGACATGCGTACAAAATACGTGCCAGTTTTTTAAAGATCACAGGGTATTGTGGCGTAACCTGTCGCGACTATAGTACAATGTTAATGAACATTATCAGCCGCCCTGCTTCATTACTGTAAATAATGCTGTAAAACCCTTGATTAAGTAGACTTTCCCATCTAAAATTACAAAACTGACCAATTACGTAGTACCAAAGAAAAGAAAATTATCACTTGGGTATCGTGAGTGGTCGTTTTTACTCTAACGCACCCTACCAATAGGCCTAATAATATGCTACTTTTTTTTATGAGAGAAAAATACTATAACCCCATTTCGTTCTATTGATGCAAATAGAAATATATTTAGTTTAAAAGTTGATTATACTCTCAAGTCATTTATGTTTTTTTTTTACAAGCCAGGTTAATGAAAGTGAAGCGCCTTGTCGTAAATTAGAGCGTTTGTTTACACTGTGCATACAGATTTCATTATGTACAGCCCGAACATAAAAAATGCGATATTTTCAACAACAAAAAATGTTTGTCCTACATTTATATTTTTTACATATTTAAATACATCATATCGAGGTGTATCTTTATGCTAAATATGAACAGTATACACCTCGGCATTAGCATCCGAGTTTTGGTTTTGTCTCCGGGTTACTTTCGGGCTCCGGGCTGTAAATTGGTCGACCGGTCTGGTCTGGCACCATCAGTTTCTCCACCCTCCGACTCGCTATCCGTTTTTTCTTCAGTATCACTGTTGTAAGTAAATGTGTGTCTTTCTTCATTTACTAACAGCTCATATTGATACGGCAAAACGTTTTGCGAACGAACACTCATTGTTTTGGTAAGCTGTGCAAGTCTTAGATTCTTTATGAGCGAGGTCAAGGTCAAGGTCAAAGGGTTTTACGTGCACGTTCAGAGCAAGCTGTTGTAGCGCACGCCTGTCGTGGGCACAGTTGCCGGCCTTGGCCGGCCTCTCTGTCCAAGACAGGAAAGGTGGGGGGGGGGGGGGGGAGGAGAAGGGACCGTCTGCACTGGCAGGTACCGACTAATGCTTTTAAATGTAAGGCTTCAGATCAAGCGACGCGTCTCTGACGTCACGGACCTCGTGATTGCCCTGCTCATTAAAGATCGGCAATTTCCGCTAAGAGCTCGTATCTGGGGTTCTTTTATGGAGATATTTTAAGTAATTAATTTGTTATAAAAAATTTTTTTAGGTGATTCAATTTATAATTAATTGTACATGGTTGGTGCCAAATATGGTTTACGTGACATGTTTCCTTTAATTAGGCTCACTTCGACTTTCAAAGTATATAATTATTTTATTGAATGTAGTGATTAAAATACACAATACAGACTTAGTAACAATTTTTTTTATTCGTTGCCTTAAAATCACTTACGTCGCCATTAATGTTGAAAATGAGATAATCCTTTATTACCAAATAATAATATTAAAATAAAAATAGCGACAGACTTGTCTGTCGTAGCAAGACTGCAGACTTTGATAACGTCACGACTTATTGCAACTGTAGGTGTCTTTGTGTTTTGCTTTAGGAAAACGATGCTATAAGATAAGATGGGTAGACGAGATAGCAGCTTTAACGATTTTAGAGACGTGTTTCAGCCATCGCTGACAATTTACGCGAACGTAGCCTAAATGTAATACAACAATTAAACTTGTATCGACAACGGAATTTTGCTGTCTTGAGAAAAAAAGAAAAGAAAAATGACCACTTCAGTACAAACAGGTAACATGCACTTGACACTTGACAAACATTTTGCCATAGTCTAGATTACAGTCTTACTACTAGTACCCCGTCCCCCCCCCTCCCCCTCCCCCCCACACACACTCTCACCCTTTGTCTCGATTATCTATTTTGCAGTCTTAGTTAAAGAGACGTTCAGTTGTAACATATCGCCGTCACCGGTGTATTTGAAACCCAGTCTCAGCGGTTCGTTATTCACGCCATCTGGTGTTATTTTTATTAAATTAATATTACAATACCGCGTGCTGTTGTTTTTTGTTTTTGTTTTTGTTGGTGTTGCTATGATTTATCATTCTTTTTAATAGTACATTTTATTTCTAGTATTTCTCGTTTATTTTCTCCAATACCCATCATACACAAAGATATTAAAACGTTTATATACGTCTTTACTAGTGTTTTGTTTTTACTTATAATATTTATTTTGTTTTAAATGTGTGTTCTGTGTATATTAGAAATATAATATCTTATTAGAATTTATAGATTTTCTTTTTCATAGAACATTAACTTAAATATTACACCGGGGTTTTAAATACTAACGTCTTGTATATTATTATTATTATTATTATTATTATTATTATTTATTATTCACTTAATATATATTTATTTTAACCATAATGATCTAATTAACGCCCCATTAGATACATTCACGTACTGAAACAATGTGTGAGATAAACGGTATCTAACGGCTGATGTTCGTGTGTGATGTAATAAAAGAAAGTCCCCGAGTTTTTGGTAATAAAAATAATTGCGGATATATTTGTGTTGTAACAAAATAATGTGCTGATTTCATTGTGTTGTAATTAAAAAGATATCTAGATTTCTTTGTGTTCTGATATTAAATACTAATAAACACACGTCGAATTAAAAGACCGTTGATTCGTTTCACAAAGAACGGAATCTCGGCACATGCCGTGTGACATGAGTTAACTCGTTTTGTTCGATATAGCCATGTTGTTGTGAATTTCATTACTAAATCCCTTGACGGGTGTCTGTTTCAGGTAGATTTCAGCACAGCTGCTCCCCAAACCGTTTCTAACAAATTCCACGCTCTCTCGCTAGCAAGCCGTGCCCTCGGGCCTGCGACGGTTAATTGAATGCTTAGCGAGTTATTAAAGCGACAATCGAACAAAAATTGAAGTTATTGTGCGCGCGGCCCGACGTAAGATGCGTCAAGCACCCACGGTGGGTTAGAGGCGGACTCGGGGTGGACCTGTCATCCGTGTCGCTGCTAATGAGACGAAATCCCTGTTATTTCTGCTCTTCTATAATAGGCACCTGTCTCGTGACTGGAAATATGAAAATGACAAAATAACGGTTGGCGAGTGAGAGATGGCGGGAGGCGTCGACGACAGTGTCGAATTGGGATACATGTCACAAATTAGCCATATCAAATCGGTGGACGGTTTCTGCGCACGAACACTTTAATATTTTTATTTGCCCATAGCAAAAATTAATGATTGTACTGTATTATCGGGGGTGAGGGGTGAGTATTCCAATTAAATAAATTGTTAATATTTTAATACATTGAGGATGCGTTGTTTCCTATTGTTTTCTGTTTTTGTTTTTAGTTTTGGTTTTATTTATTTTATTTGTTATTTGTTAAGGTGTTTTTTCTGTTGTTTGTGTCAGTTTTTATGATGTAGAATATTTGTGTGAAGTTTGTGCATTTTCTTTATTCAATTTGTTTTATTCTTATGGATAATAGGCCTAGAAATAATTTGGAAAATTAATTTAATGTTTGGGATTATTAACATATTAATTTTGTTTTTAAAAATTAACATTAAAAATTGAAATGTTTAATATTTTTAACCTCAGTATTCACTATCACCACAGCAATCGTCATCATCATCATCATCATTATCGTCGTCGTCGTCTTTCTCGTCGTTGTCATCGTCATCATCATCGTCATCATCATTATTATCATCATCATCATCATCATAATCATCATCATCATCATCATCATCATCATCATCATCGTCATCATATTATAATGCTAAAGACGATATTATTTCTAACATTTAGGTTCAACTTTTATTTAATAAACGTTGAAAAACATATAACAGTTAAATCCAATACGTAATAATGTCCTTATTCGTTTGTTATAATTTACCCCGATCCGGATTCAAATGAATAATCATTGATTTTAAAACATATTATATCCGTACAAAAAGGCATAAGATAATACTAGGATTGTATGCACTGTAGAAGGTGTGCAGCAAACTCACGAATGTCGCATTCAATATGTGATACAAATTATGTAGAAGATGAATATCACTTTATTTTCATTATGTTAACTGTGTTGACTGAACAAAAATCACAAATTTGTCTAGAAAACAAAGTCAAACAGAAAAAGCACAATTGAAGTTAATGTTTATTATATTTTAATAGAAATGTAAAACAGTCATTGGTCATAACAAGTGAAAGTCTTTGTATTCCTTAATGTTGGTGGTTAAGGCGGATGTTAGTTGTAGCACATTTTCATTGCTAGAGCTTATCTGCAATAGTGCTACATAGAATTTTACCTTTAGGCTTTTAGCTATAAGAAATAAAAGGGGACGAGGATGATAATTAAAGTGTGTTTTCCTAAAAGTATAAGATATTGTCTTTACAATTACCTACATATATTAGAATGCAATTTAAATGGGCTGGACTAAATATATAAATATAAATATTTATTTTTATTACTTCCTTAAATTATTATAATTTATTATTCCCAGGTGGCTTTATCTTGGACAGTTTCTATAAACTAAACAAACATATCTTATAAAATAAGTTAGCTTAGTAAAATAACTGCAATATATAATTTGTGTCACTTACTTTCATGTGACTTTATTTCCATAAATTCTCCAATATACATCCATATGTTCAATCTATTTGTGTTTAAGCTAATGTAACTATTGTCTGTTTATATTAGAATAGATATATGTGACATTGGTACATAATAATATAAAATAATTAGTATGTGCTTATTTACTTGGCCATCCTGCAAATACAAATAATGTATTCTTGCAAGTCGTATGGCTGAAATAAACATATAAAAGTTTACTTTGTAAAATATTTTTTAATATAATAAATAAAACTTTTCAACTCTTAATATATTTCATGATAAAAAGCGAATGTATTAAAAAAAAAAATATATATAATAAAAAAAAACAAAAAAAACCCCAACTAATCTATTAGATATAAATATTACATCGTGTTAAAAATGTAATCATTTAATATTACTGTGTACATATTTTGATAAGTGATATTTAAAATTTAAATAATATTTGTTAAAATATGTTAATACAAATAAAATTTACTTCAAAATTATTCATTTATTACACACTGGTATGTTTATATTTTAATAATATCTTCGTCACACCCGACTTTGAAAACACATTCAATTCAGAACTCAACCGGGGCATTGGCGGCAGTTGCCCACCACTCTCCACCTACCCACCCCCAAAAAAGGAGAGAAAAAAAACCCCGAAAGAAAGGTGATATTTTAGTTTATACGCACCATTGTGACTGGTCTAGTGAAAACACCTTTCATCAACAAACTTTGACTTTATTTTACTGCTCGACCCCTAGTTATGTTTTAGTTGGTGTGGGTACGGCCTTGAAATTGTTGGAATTATCTCGTTTAACATATTTCGCTACTTTATTAGGAAACGGAAACCACAAGCTCGTGTCTGTATTTTCTCCGGACTGTACCATACCGTAGTATACGGGCAGCCGATGATAGTGTAATATTCAGATAGTGATACATTTCCAGAGCCGCCTACTTGGCGCACAGTTTAATCACACCTTCAAAGACCGGGGCCTTTCATATTGGTCACGTGACCTGATGTATATCGGCTCGCCCGAGCGCCTGTTGGGTATCGCATTGCGCCCAGAGCGCTCCACTGTGTCATCTAACGAGCGCCCATTGGAATCTCACAATAAGAACTCGTTTTGCGATTTTCATAACCACTTGACGAAGATTTCTTTATTTGACAGCGTCTGATGGGTGAGGGTTTAATAAATGACTCGGCCGTGACGACGAGTTTAGTTAGGTGTACATGCATATTTTCCTCAGCAGTAAAAAACATTATATTACCGTTTTATTTTGCCTAATATATAAACTGTTTTATTCAACACTTCATTCATAAATTTTATATCTTTAATGTAAAGTCGGAAGTAAAGCTATATAATAAGTGTACGGTGTATTTTTATACGTCCATATATCCGTCCATTAACCGTCCCACAGATATGAGTACATCTCGGATTACCATTATGCATGTACAAATTGTGTTTTAAACATCATTTTGAGAAACGTGTGTTGTTGTTATTGTTGTTGTTAAAAACAACCCACATCTGAATGTACTACCCGTAATAGACGAATAAAATGTTTATTTTAAAATACCTTAGAAAACAGTTATGCTTATTCATTCATTTATTCATTCTTTCATTCTCCGTCCCTCGATTCATTAATTCACTCACTCATCTACATATCATCTATTCATGAATTTAGTGAATCACTAATCAAGTTCGTTTATTCTGCTTGTTGTTTTGTTGTTTAGAAACCTGTCCGTCCGCTCGTCTGTCAACCCATCGATCCGTCCAACATATAGCGAGGTGTCAGTATGTTTGGAATGTACAGGCGCTGATCCAAAAGGGTTGCCTCGATAATCCAGTGTGTTTATACATGTATAAACATAAGTTCACGTGAATGCAGGTTTTTTCTAGGGAGGGGATACACGTTCCAAAGTATACTAACATGCTTTATATATACATGTATATTATATGACAATATTTCACAGAAACACCAATAGAATCTAGATATTACATATTCCAATATAAAACAAAACAATTATTATGTAATAATATCCATAAACATTGCATTTTTCGAAGCAATTTGAGGTATATCAGGAAAACCGGCCCGTTTGGAACAGTGCCTGTAAATTCCAAATATAATGACATCCCGCTATCTATCTATCTATATCTATCTATCTATCTATCTATCTATCTATCTATCTATATCTATATATACACAGACACACACACACATGTATGTATATATTTATATATTGAGAAGAAGACAACGAAATTGAATAGCTCCCATGATGTATTGTTTTATTTGACTGATCTACCAGGAAAAGTCAGGAAATAAATTCAACATTGACACCTGCAAACTGTTCCTTTGTTTCTCGCCGACACCTGCATACTTATCAACTAACGGTAACCCCCTGAGCAAGTCGATACGTTTACCTTTGTGGATAAAACAGGCGATAAATTAAACCGACAGCCAAAACCTAATAGTTTGACAAATCTAACATTTCAAAGGTGTACGATCTTAGCCCCTGGCTATTTGGGATTAATCTAAGTGGATCAGACTGGAGCACATATTGGTATATAACAGGCAAAATAAACACGGACTGGAAACAATTATTCAATCGTATAATTAAAGTTAGCGTTTTTTTTTAGAAATACGTCAACGACTATACGTGATTCCTTCATACTTGCAGATCAGTTCAATAAACTATAACGAAACAATATCATTTTATTAAAAAAATGTATTTATTTATTTATAGATTTGTTTATTCTTATTTTAAAAAACAACAAATGGAATCATCAGTAGATAATAATAATAAAAACTAAAAACAAAAATTGACCTGTTTAAATCGTAATTTGTGAGAAGTTCATGATATGCAACCATGACATGGATTTAAAACACTAAATCGTGCATATATTAGAATGATGGACCAAACTACAATAATGGTCTTTCATATTTGTGCCCTGATCGGCTCTGTCCTGATTGGTGTAGTGATTTGCCGGATTGGGCGCGAAGCACAACCCTTTTGTAGTCCAATGACCCCCCCCCCCCCCCCCGGGGGGCATAGATCAGACTTTTAAAATATTGAAATCTTAAAAATAGTTTAACAATTATTATGTCAGGCAGACTATCAAAATTGCTCTAATCACAATGAGCAGTTGAGTTATTTTTATTTAGCATTAATAGTTGAATAACATTCATAACATACTAAATATTATTCCAAAACCGTCTACTTCAAAATTCCCTCTGTACCCTGGACTCGGTCACTGAAAAGGTACTGTCTGTGACCAGGGTGGACGTGTTTGAACCTTACTCAGATATGGGCACGCAAATTCTGTGCATATAAGTCGATGTAAATTATCAAACTTGTACAGGGCAATTAATTAAGCCATAACTGTCGGAGGTTTTCCGCATTTTTAACATTTCTTGAATAAGTGAGTGTAATAAATTAACTCATTATTATCAATCAAAGTTAATAGGTTCTTAACGATCACAACACTTCATGTTCCATACTTCAATATTCTGATCGGAAGTTAATAAAACACTGTCTTTCTAACAACGGGGTGGGGTGGGTGGGGTATCTCCAGCTTTAAATAACCTTGGAAGTGATGGAGGGGGCTAAGAGCAGTGTGTGTGTGTGTGCGGGGGGGGGGGGGGGGGGGGTGGGGGACACAATCAAGGTCAGCAATCCGGGATCTTCTTCTGTTAGACCAGAAGAAAAACTATTAAAGAAGAAATTTTTAATTTAAAAATGTTTTTTTTTTCCTGATTCCAGAGAAACATCGCTTAAGCCACCTCATTCAAAATAAATAATACAAAAATATAAATAAATAAATAAATAAATAAATAAACAAATAAATAAATAAAATTAAGAACATAATTATTGTAAAAAAAATGTAACTCATAAAGCACAATTAATTTTCAATCTTTCCATAAGTATAACACTTCTTTTTCAGAATGCTGGGCAACCAAAAATCTGGACTGTAATTGACGCGAGTTGAACCAATAAATCGGCCTCCCCCTCCCTCTCCCCCACCAGTGTATTGCGTCATGGCTGGTGCTACTTGTTGCACGTCTATCAGCGCCTCGTGAGAGAACTGTCGTCTAAATAACGAAACCTAATCTTTAGATGAGCCAACAAACATTCACTTTCGACAGCTTCGCGCGCTAATTAGAGACTTGTTAATTACTTAGCGCCGCCAGACCACGGGAGGTCTGTTAAATCACTTTCTCGCAATTACCACCAGTTTTACGATGGACGAATGGGGCTCGTTGCTTTCGGTCTGAATGTGTGTGGGGTCAGTTGGCAGCGGGCTGTGATACAGGAGCAAATATCAAGGGGGGGGGGGGGGGGGGGGGGGGAGGGAGCGAGACATAGGGTCCTATGCCCCAGTGCTCTAGATAACAAGTTTTTTTTTTTATGATGACACATTTAAAATCACATGGATAGATTAGCATATCCATTTTCGACTCTGCGATTAAAAGTTTTGCGTCAACATCGAAATAGATAACCATGGTAAAATAGTATTCCACTTCTAGAGTCAGGCGCGGATCCAGGGGAGGTGAGGGAGTCTAAACCACCTGCTCACGACGAAAGCATGTTGGGTAGGGAGGTTCTACTTATTTTTACCGCTAATAGTAATATACAACTTCCATTTACGTATTTGTATGTAGATACCACCCAGCAGAACTTCTTGGATCGCACCTAAGGGTTCAGTGGATCCTTTTCAGGAACCATGACTCCTCCCTCGAAAATCCTAATCCTCCCTCGAAAATCCTAATCCTCCCTCGAAAATCCTAGATCCTCCCTTATCTTGATAAAATACAGCGTGAAGTAGCTTTCAATGACCCGGAGAATCTTATATGGGTTGAAGCGGTCCCTTTTAAAAAATCTTACCCATCTCCACCCCACCCCGGGACTGCTAGATCCGCCTTTGTGATACCTGCTAAACACATCATACATTTTATACCTGGCTAACCGCTGACGGACAGCTGAAGTGTAAAGCTATTAAGACAAAACTGAGGAGAATTTTACTTCTTACACAGTTTACAATATCAACACACGCAAGGAACACGAAAATATTTCTAATGCCAAAGCGTTCTGTGCCAGACTATAGTGCTAGGGTTAGCATAGACAAATCAGGGCCTAGCAACAGCTGGTGTGTCTGTGTGTGTCTCTCTCTCTCTCTCTCTCTCTCTCTCTCTCTCTCTCTCTCTCTCTCTCTCTCTCTCTCTCTCTCTCTCTCTCTCTCTCTCTCTCTCTCTCTCTCTCTCTCTCTCTCTCTCTCTCTCTCTCTCTCTCTCTCTCTCTCTGTGTGTGTGTGTGTGTGTGTGTTGTGTTGTGTTGTGTTTCGTGTGTGTGTGTGTGGTCAATATCTAGTAGTGGATAGTCTCTGGTAGGGGTTGGGGGCACAAGGCAAATTTGTATGTTCATTTATATACAGTAGGACAATAACCCCACGTACATGAAACGTCAACGAGTGGAGGGGATGCATAGCCTCTCACGACCTCCCGGTTCCTAGGAGCATGCAAATGAATGAATTAATAGAATAATGGAAATAATGAATTCATGATTTAATTCGATGTATGAATAGAATTACGTGGAAGGGTGCATGAATGAATAAATTAATTAACATTTGTAATTTGAGCACACAAATCTAACTGTACAACCATGTGCTTACACGAATGTTACTTCAGCACCACAATAGCCGTACACTTCGCCGATAATCACATTTTCTGCTGGGTCCCGTTTCGCAGGGCTGGGACCTAATTCACTAAACTCTCGCGACTTTGCGATATCGCAGTGCAATACAAAAATACTTGCAAAGAGGATGCTTTGTTGTCTAGCAGAGCCTAAGAGATCTTTGTGAATGAGGCCCCTGAACTGTAAGTTTGGCACCACCAATATCATTTATACTGTTTAGTCTAAGCAGGAAGGAACGTTTTATTTAACGACGCACTTAACACATTTTAATTACGGTTACCTGAAGTTCGACATATGTGTAAGGACCACACAGATAATGAAAGAGGAAACCCGCTGCAATGGGCTATTCTTTTCGATTAGCAGCATGGGATCTTTTGTATGCAGCACCGCAGTACATTCCACGGTTTTTGATACACCAGTTAATGAGAACTGCCTGGAATTGTTTAGTCGAAGAAGGCGAAACAAACAAACTCATTCCTTCTGGTAGAAACGTGTGAAGTGACATTGTGTTTTGTTATGACTGCCATTAGCTGGCTGACCTAATAAAACGGGAATGAAATCCCCGTTCGACGTCACAGTCTCAAGGAACACAACAACAATCTGGAGCGAGTGTAATTTCTGGACTGACATAAAAAAAATCCCGAACCGCAGCTGGCACCCAGTGATACTGACTTCAAAGGGATGTAAGATGCAATTTTCCGCGCTTGTGATGATGATTTTAACATATAGTCATACCTAGCCTCGTTCTCGTACTATATGATTAGCTCCCCGCTCCTGGGGGAGTGTGTGTGTGTGTGAGAAGGGGGGGGGGGGGGGGGGGGGGGGGGGTGCCGGTAGACTGGAAATAGCGCTTATTTTTGAGTGACGGAACATAGACCTGGAATTCAGTCACAGAATTATAACAAGAACGACTAAATAAAATAATAAAATAAAATAATTAAATAAAAAGTAAAATACAATAATCATGTTACTATTATTTTTTAAATGTAATGTATTATTGGAAAATAAATATTGATAACTATGGACATCTTGCTATAAATCAAGTATCAGATTAAACGGGTGTATACAAAATGTTTGCTTGAGTGAGTCAGAGAATGAGTGATTGAGTCAGTGATTGAGTAAGTATGTCAGTGATTGATTGAATGAATGAGTCAGTGATTGAGTCAGCGAATGATCGGGTGAGGGAGTGCGTCAATGATTGAGTGAGTGAGTGAGAGTCAGTGATTGAAGGAGTCAGTGAATGATTGGGTGAGTCAAGGAGAGAGTCAGTGATTGATTCAGTGATTGATTGGTTGATGAATGAATGAGTCAATGAGTCAGTGAGTGAGCCAGTCAGTCAGTGAGTGAGTCAATCAGTGATTGAGTGCATGAATAAGGGAGTGAGTGCGTGAGTCGTTGGTCGAGAACAGAACAAAAAGTGATTGATTGAGTCAGTGAGTGAGTCAGTAAGTGAGTGAATGAGTGAGTGAATCTCATTATAAGTGAGTCAGTCAGGTGGATGGATGGATGGATGGATGGGATGGGATGATGAATGGGTGAATGGTGGATTGATTGCTTGGATTGATACGTGTATGAGTTGACGCTAATATGAATCGATGCATGTATGGATGAAACGTTTGCGACCGGGATGTCTGTGTGTGTGTGGGGGGGGGGGGGGGGAGACTTATCCCTCCCATCACACCGTGAAGCTGCGTGTGAGGCGCACACTAAAGCTCTGTCATCTCGTTCGTGGAATCTGTCCACACCTCCCGCTCGATCCGTCGGCTTTAAGCACTTGATGTCCATAATAAAGTGCACGGCTATGCGCGAAATGTCTCCCTGAAAGCTTTACACGGATATTTCAACACGCACCGGCCGAGCGGGGCTGTTAGGGGCGAGATGTGAACATAAACACCAATATAAGCAGTTGTTATGCTACACGTGAACGAGCGCTCTATCAATGTTTGCATCTGTAACGCGATACAAATAAAACTTCAAAGACGCCTAGTGGCTGATCGCTCTAACAGTTGTTTGTACACACTGTCGATCCAAGCCAGGGACGATCGGAAGTAGCGCTGTAGTGGCGTTATCGGTAGTTTATTCCAGTTCCTGGGTTCGCATCCCGGTAGCGACTGCCACACAGAGAGACGTTTTAGAGCTCAATGGGGAGGTATACGGCAACTGATCGGCCTCGGTGCGTTAGTGGTTAAGACATCGGACTTAAGGCTGGTAGGTACTGAGTTCGCCTCCCACCTAGAGCGAGTTTAACGTCTCAGTGGATAAGACCGATACACAGACTTCTTTCTAACTACCAACTAATCAGTAAGCCACTGTCATGGATAGACAGTCCAGGTAGTTGAGGTGTGTTCCCAAGACAGCATGCTTCAACCATAACTGGATATAAGCACGAAAATAGGTATAAATGAAATAAGGCGACTTCACTGCCTGCCCTGAGTACACCCATATTGTCCTTAGCTTAATTAGGCCTTTGCCAACGTGTATGTAGGCCTCGGTGGTGTAATGAACCGGTAGGTGC
The DNA here is from genome assembly GCF_016097555.1 of Gigantopelta aegis. NCBI lineage: Eukaryota > Metazoa > Mollusca > Gastropoda > Neomphalida > Peltospiridae > Gigantopelta > Gigantopelta aegis. The sequence goes on along the minus strand of NC_054708.1, from coordinate 82,994,047 downwards.
CTGGTTCACAACGTGTATGTAGGCCTCGGTGGTGTAATGGACCGGTAGGTGCCTGGTTCACAACGTGTTTGTAGGCCTCGGTGGTGTAATGGCCGGGTTCACAACGTGTTTGTAGGCCTCGGTGGTGTAATGGACCGGCAGGTGCCGGGTTCACAACGTGTATGTAGGCCTCGGTGGTGTAATGGACCGGTAGGTGCCGGGTTCACAACGTGTATGTAGGCCTCGGTGGTGTAATGGACCGGTAGGTGCCGGGTTCACAGCGTGTATGTAGGCCTCGGTGGTGTAATGGACCGGTAGGTACCGGGTTCACAACGTGTATGTAGGCCTCGGTAGTGTAATGGACCGGCAGGTGTATGTAGGCCTCGGTAGTGTAATGGACCGGCAGGTGCCGGGTTCACAACGTGTTTGTAGGCCTCGGTAGTGTAATGGACCGGCAGGTGCCGGGTTAACAACGTGTTTGTAGGCCTCGGTGGTGTAATGGACCGGCAGGTGCCGGGTTCACAACGTGTATGTAGGCCTCGGTGGTGTAATGGACTGGTAGGTGCCGGGTTCACAGCGTGTATGTAGGCCTCGGTGGTGTAATGGACTGGTAGGTACCGGGTTCACAACGTGTATGTAGGCCTCGGTGGTGTAATGGACCGGTAGGTGCCGGGTTCACAATGTGTATGTAGGCCTCGGTGGTGTAATGGACCGGTAGGTACCGGGTTCACATCTTGATACCGGCTCCACCAAGATCGAGTTCAGCGACTCAGTAGGTTACTACATCGACGTTTTATTTTACTAGCAACTACATGTAATCATCAACCCTGTCTCCTGGACAGATAGCCAACATAGCTGAGATGTGTGCTCCAAGGACAGCGTGCTTGGACATTAATTGTATATAAGTACAAGTATATTTAGCTATTATAAGCGTATGGTGTATTATACAGACTAATACTTAATGTAGCTATGTTAGATAGAGAAACCACTGTCGTTCTATAAAGTTAAAGTTTGTTTTAGTTAATAATAACGCTAGAGAACATTGATTTATTAATCATTGGCTGTTGGATGTCAAACATTTGGCAATTGTCACACGTAGTCTTCCGAGGAAGCCCGCTACATTATTCCATTTTTATCAGCAAGGGATGTTGTATATGCATTTTCCCGCCGACAGGATAGAACACATCATGGCCCCTAATATACCAGTCGTAGGGCATTCGCTGAAATGGGCAAAAACCCAATCAAAAATGCTTCTAAACTAAAAACGGTACTTTTTATACTTTTCGGATGGTGGGGGCCATCTGCTCATCCTGCCACCCTAGTTAGGTCATGGTGACCACAGAATTCCGCCGAGAGTTAAAAATCACTCTGTGTTGAACATGAGAAAAATCTGTAGCGTTCACACACTCCAATGAGTGAACTATAGCCTTGTTGGGAAACATTCATTCCACATCATGCATTTTACATGACGGCGGCACTGCAGCCGAACGCGAGTTCTGTGTGACGCTGATCACTTGGAACAGGTGAATGTGGTCTGGAAAACTTTGATGAACGAATCGACGAGCCAATGAGCGTCAGTAAGACATCCACTGTCAGGCGACAGCATCCGCCGTGTCGCCAGATGTGCGGCCCGGGTTGGTCGGTGCAAACGTATTACTGCGCCATTTCATACAGGTTGTGGTGTACCACGTGTGTGTACAAATGATATATATATATATATATATATATATATATATATATATATATATATAGAGAGAGAGAGAGAGAGAGAGAGAGAGAGAGAGAGAGAGAGAGAGAGAGAGAGAGAGAGAGAGAGAGAGAGAGAGTTTTCAATTTACTCAGTATAATCTATTATTAATGCTTTTCCCTTGTATTTTTTAAAAATTAAGACTGCAAATTACATAGCTTTTCTATCCTCGCTGCCCCTGTTTGAGAATATATTTCGAGGAACTAGGTTGAGGGGGAGTGCCAAAAACAAATGTGTTTTAACCTTCTGTGAATGTATTGGGAATTAATTCGGTCCACGAGAACCTACAGAGGACGGTGTCCGCCATTACCAGAACGTCTGAGAGTGACTACCACAAAACTTGTTTACAGATGTCGACCAGACGTCGCGCGGAATGTCTCGCTGTAGGGTGCTGGAAGAAGAGTTGTACGCTCGTCAAGGGATTTCGAGAACACATTGTATTTGGGTTCTACTGTACCAGACGGAATCATTTGACACGTTAATATATACATCTCTTCCTCCGTCCCTCCTCCCTTCCTTCCTCCCCCTCCCTTCCTTCCTTCCTCCCTCGATTCCTCCCTCCCTCCCTCCTTCCCTCCCTTCCTTCCCATCAGCCATTTAATTTTATTAAACCATTGAAATGAAAAATCATTTAAACCATGGGACTAACATTAGATGATGATACATGGAAATGTAGAAATGGATGGATGATGTGGGGTTGGTGGGGGTGGGCCTAGATACGTTTTGACCATATGTGGCTAAAAATACTATATGAAAGATATCAACTAATATCGAATATAATACAATATGAACACTGTATCTCCTCTGCCAAAGAATTAACTGAAGAAAGCGAAACCTTTCATGGTTCATTTATAGTATAGCAGGATGCTGATACAATTCAAAATTATAGCACCTTGTTTGACAGGTGACCCATACATGTTATGCGGTATAGTACAAGCTACATGTTATGCGGTATAGTACAAGCTACATGTTATGCGGTATAGTACAAGCTACATGTTATGCGGTATAGTACAAGCTACATGTTATGCGGTATAGTACAAGCTACATGTTATGCGGTATAGTGCAAGCTACATGTTATGCGGTATAGTACAAGCTACATGTTATGCGGTATAGTGCAAGCTACATGTTATGCGGTATAGTGCAAGCTACATGTTGTGCGGTATAGTGCAAGCTACATGTTATGTGGTATAGTACAAGCTACATGTTGTGCGGTATAGTGCAAGCTACATGTTATGTGGTATAGTACAAGCTACATGTTATGTGGTATAGTACAAGCTACATGTTATGTGGTATAGTACAAGCTACATGTTATGCGGTATAGTACAAGCTACATGTTATGTGGTATAGTGCTACATTAACGTAGCGCATTGAGAGCGCCAGACAATGGTTTGGTTTCATACCACAACTAATGCTGCACACTTTCCGCTGATTTCATGGCCACTAAAGCCAAACATACGATAACACCTTCAGTCTGTGCTAGGCGTGGAGAGTCTGGCCATATCAGTATTTCTGACCAGAACAGGCGTCTTTGGACCTCTTTTCGGTATGAGCATGTCAGGTATCAAGATTAATATAAAGGCACGGACAGACGAACACTTTAATATGTTTTTGTGTTGTTCCAAAACTGATCACCTGTAGGTGCAAGGCGAGGAAATTGTTTTTATATATCCACCATATAGCATTTTGTTTTGTTTTGAACCAAGTATTAATGGAGAAAAAACATTATACAGATCCATCAGACGTAATTGTAGAGTAGCTTGCGTCCGGCAGATTTATTTATAATTTTCATTTAATTTAACTTATATTTTTGCTTTCTTTTGTTTTGTTGTGTTATTGTTTTATTTTATTTTTTATTTTTTATTTTTTGTTTGTTTTTGTTTTTGCTTTTGCTACGCTTTGCTTTGCTTTGCTTTGCATCTATTATAATTATTTTTAAAAATTATTTTATTTTATTACAACTTCTATTCACTACAATATTGTTCAACACGACATACGACATATAGGTATTGATATTTGCGACTTGGGAGACTTTGTGAGCAACTAATATCGGGTAGAGTAGACTGTTCTATCTCCTTGAGAACAGAAATAGTATAAATCTGTATAGAAAGAACTGGGGGAGTGATGGGGGAGGGTAGAGTTTAATCTAATCCTGTGTTACCAATATGTTCGAAAAATCTGTGTTAAATTATCATGTAACAGGTAATAAGGTTAAATGAATAATTACCTCAATTAATCAATCAATAAAAGAAATAAAGAATTAATAAAAACAAAATAAAATGAGAAAGTTTGATTGGATGAATAAATGAATGAATGGATGGATTGATGAATGAATGCTTGTATAAATGAATGAATGAAATATTGAAAAAATGCATAAACTAATAAATGTACGAATGAATGAATGAACGAACGAACGAACGAACGAACGGAATCATAATGCGAAATATTATTATCGTATTCTATATGAAGTGAACATCCATGTTTTGCGGTAGTCGTGTTTAACTCAGTTCAGTCGTGCACCAGTTATTGTAAATGACCCTTTGTGTAATTATATTACCGTCAACCCAGCCTACCTGTCAATCAATCATTTCTCTTATCCAATAATCAGCAAGGTTCTATTTTGAAAGAGTGTAAGATTATTTCTAATAAACAGATTTGTTTTACATCAAACACGTCCCACGATAATGAAAACCATGAATGAAATATAACTAACGTGTGTCCCAGATGAAACAGATAGAAATATGTTACGATAATGAAACTCATTTGCTAATTTATAAACTGAAATACATGCAATGTGGCTTGTAGGTCAACTGCACATTTTAGCAGCTCCTTCCCCGTATTGTCCCATTACGTCTAATTCCCAAATGGCATTTCGTTGAAATGGGAGTGAACACCCTTCCCCTTGTTAATTTTCCTTTAACCAGTATGGAAGTTAATAGCATTAAGAAAATGTGCAAGTGCATTTTTGATGTCGTACGTTTTACATTTCAAACAAGAAATGACTCATGTCAAAATAAAGAGAAAAACAAAGAATAATAAAGAAAGGAAAGAAGAAGAAAAAAGAAAGGAAAGGAAGGAAGGAAGAAAGAAAGAAAGAAAGAAAGAAAGAAAGAAAGAAAGAAATGGTTAATACAAGAACCCGTTAATTGTTTAATAAGCCAAAATATTTAATTGTTATTACAAAACTGTCACTAATATACTACAAACAGTACGAAACTATCCAAACCCCAAATTCATGCATGAATTTGCCCTTAATTTAATAACAATAATAATAATAGTAATAATAATAATAATAATAATAATAATAATAATAATAAATAATTTTTAAAACAAATAATAATAATAATAATAATTGTTTATTATTATTATTATTATTACTATAATAAATTTTTTTTTATTATTATTATTATTATATTTATAAAAATAATTTAAAAGCAAATGTCAAAACAACACACACGCAAAAACCCAACACTAAACAAAGAAAAAAGGAACAAACAACATATATGTGTTACAAAGCCACGTACTCTAGGCGTGTTGGAGAAAAAGAGTTTGAAAACGCACGAAGAGAACTGTTTTCCAGTCTTCGGTGAAGTTCGCGATCGTGAGAAATTCCTGAGAAAATTGCCGCGCGCTGCTTCCTACATCAAACGGCAAACGAAGCAGGTTGCGCTTGTAAAATATGAAAATAGCGGTGTAATTTTAGAAGACAATCAAAGGCAGGCAAGTCAATCTGCAGGCCTCCAAAATATATTCCATGAGAGATTTTAGAATTTCAATTTACCGTGTCGCTATAAAAACAGCTGGCGTGGGTGAACCGGTTCTGTCGTTTTCGCCTCATTTTGGATTAATTTCACATTGTTTACAAATATCGCTAAACACGTTACACGTTTTACTCCGCTTAGATCGACTTTCTTAACACTCCCTCATTTGCATCTGTTTAAAAACAATTATTTGCATATCGATTTTTAGTTAAACAAGAATCTATCTGGTTTCTGTTTTTCTAAAAACAAATATATAAATAGAACAGAGTGGTAATTAACTATTTTTATTATCATTAATAACGAAACATAATTTTGAAAAAACACTTTTAAAATTCTATTTCAAGAAAAAGAAAAAAAAAGCATTTTCTTATAAATGTATTTTAACAATCAATTCAATTTAATTCAATTCAAATTAATTAAATACTAAACTTTTAGAAATTAATTATTCAGCCGTTTTTATATTTAAAATATAATTTATTAAAATTAACAACTAACAAAATAGATTTTACAATTTCACAAATTTGGAAGCCTGATTAACTTTGAATAACTTAATAACAGAATACATAAAGCAACATTAAAACATTAAATTTAAAAACAAATAACATAAGTGCTAAAACGTAAATTCAAATTTAACATAATAATTCAGGTTAATAAATACTCTATAAACCAAATTATAACGTATGTACATTACTTCTAATAAACGAACAATCACGAGTATAGTTATATTTACTATTATGAAATGTGAAGTGTAATACTAGTAATTCCTTTTTTTTTTGAAAATTCTCTGGATAAAATTACAACATCTGTTATTTAATTACTAGTGTATCTATTTTCGTTTACTCGTTCAGCTCAAATTTATCAAAGTTGTCTATAAACGATAAGTACGAAATTTAGATAAATCTAGACAACCACAAGCTGGCAGTGTATTGTATTAATATATGCTAAACAACGCGTAGTAAAACGCGTAGTAATATAATTTATACAACCTCCTCCGCCAAACAAACCCCCCCCCCCCCCCCCCCCCCCACCACCACAAAAAAAAAAGAAAGAAAGAAAAAGAAGAAATAACTTACGATACCGGTATTGTAAATATATTTCAGTTTTAATTAAGAAGTACATATTATTCCGTATACTATATATAAATACTGTTTTCTGGATTTTAAATATTAAAATGTAATACGTCATCCGCTGTTTGTCGTGAATTTGAAAGATAATAATTATCAATAACCGTAAGACTAAGATGTCTAACGGGTAAATTCTTTTGCCAACAATTGTTGCAGGCTGTGCCAGATGTTCGTCCGTGTTTCAGGACAAAGCCAGAATATTGTCGATTACTGCTAGAGGGACAGACGTACATAATGAAGGAACATACATGTTTCTACAATACACATATGTACACGACTTCACTACGCAGTGTACTTTAAAGTCAAATAAAATCATATTACCTATTAGACTTATAAAAACATAATTACATGTATTATAAAAAATATTCCCAACCCTCTTTTCATTATATCAGTTGATACATTTTATTATAGCTAAACTCATCTATTTCATTTCAGTCGTAACTATATATATATATATATATATATATATATATATCATAACGAAGTTTCTAATTCTGCTGGCAAAATATTTTTATAATTACTTTTAATACTTTTTAGCCATCCAGATATCATTAAAACTACGATTTAAGATTAAGAAGATATTTTATTACATCATCATGTTTTAATATACATGTACATACATTTATATAAATTATTTATATATATACAAGTGTATATAAATTATTATAAATGAAAACAAGTGTATATAGTATAATATATTTATTTAAAATGTTTAAAAATAAAAATAATAGTCATATATAAATACATACATATACATACATACATACATACATGTATACATACATACATACATACATACATACATATATACATACATAATTATATAACATGCATTCACATGTAAACACACACAAAAAATACTTGTTAAAAGCTTCAGAATGCTTTTTAAAATATATTTTAATGCAAATGGACGTGTACTTTTACACATAGTTATTCAGGTGTTTATTTGATTTTTATTTGAAAATTGTGTTACATGCTAAGTGATTCTAACTCAATTTACCTAACCTAGATACAGAGAGTAGAACATGAGTGGCCGTTAGATACCATTTATCTGACGGGTTATTTTAAAATGTATCTAACGATTGAAAACTCGTTGTAAGATAAATGGTATCTAATGGACACGAATGTGGTATTCCGTTTCTTATATATCCTCAAAAACAAGGTTTAAAAGAAGTTAAACGAGTTTTTTTCTTCAAATTATGGACTAAGGTGAATGCCCACGACATTGTGCTCGAACCGTGACTGGATATAGGCACACTGATGACTATCCAGTAAATTGGATGAATGGATGACTTATTCTCCAAATGCATCTGTACTCCAGCTTGGTACGTCGTGATTAATGATAAGGCCGAAACTGGCCGATGTTATCGCAACAGCTAATTACCATAACGAGCCGCTAACGAGCCGATGGTATTGCTTACGTCATCACCATGACGACATTGACACATTTGATGACGCATTCCTTCTGTCATCGAGCTGATCAACGCCATATGGGAACAACGTAGCCTATCAGCTGACATAGACGAAACACATCGAAATAGTTTGTACGTGCATTACATGACATCTAAAACAAGCTATCATAATAGTATAATTGGTATAGTGGTATTTCAACTAGACAATATATTTTGCCTAAAGTGTAGTGGATATTACTTGAAAATATACCGAACATTAAAGGAAACGCGAAAATTTTAATATATAATTTCCATGATAAAATTAATTCGGTAAAAGAACAGTAAAACTGGAACATAAAATATTCATAAGACATAGATAGTTTTAAATGACACACAATCTAATGGGATTCAAAATAAATAACTTTAAATATATTACAGAAAACTAAATTAATATTTGCGTTAAACAGAACTTTATTACAATTACACCCAGTCCGTTCCACAACGGCGTTAGAGGAATAAACATGTACACCCAGTCCTTTCCACAATGGCGTTAGAGGAATACACACCCAGTCCGTTCCACAACGGCGTTAGAAGAATATACACAACAAAGTGAACAAATATGACGACATAGTTTACAGGAGAATGACATATAGACTATAGTTAATGGTATGTGGTCCTAGAAACAAACATATCTTGAAACATTAGGCTGTATCGTACAGTTCCTTGCTCAAACTAACGATTTCTCTACACTCAGTGTACTCTTCGTGGTTCTAATATATAAAGTACTCATCTGAATATTTGTGAAGGTAAGTTGGGGAGTTGTTAGTATATTTTAGAAATGCACCCTATTGAATAGAATGGGTAAGTGATAATAGTAATACATAACATTTTATCTCATCATCAAGACAAATATTTACTAGCTCCAGATAGAATATGGACATTTTAGGTTGTAGAATGTGCGTCGCATTGATTGCACACTCGAAAATCAGTTTCACATGACTAAATATGAAAAACATTAATTAATAAATGGGTAGTTGCAATATTAATGTTAAATAATCTGTGGATAGTGGATAATAGCATATCATGTTTAAAGACACACACACACACACACACACACACACATACACACACACACATACACACACACACACATACACACACGCACATACACACACATACACACACAATATACACATATATACACACATACACATATATACACACACACATATATATACACACACATACACACACATACACACACACATACACACACATATACACACACATACATACACACACATACATACATACACACACACACACACACATATATATACACACACATACATATACACACACACACATACATACACACACACATACATACACACACACACATACACACACACATATACACACACACGAACTAACGAACGCACACACGCGCTAAATAAGCATTCCTTGTAATATATATATATATATATAATACATGGGTTCGATATTTTTTTTAATTATTGCTGCTAGTACAATTAATAATTAATGATGATAAACTCATTTAAGGGCCTTCCCAGCAGGTTCGTAATACTGTCGACCAACACCTTTTGATTTCAGCGAGTTTCGCGGTTTTCTATTACACGTTAGCAACATGACACGTGCCAGTTTTATTGTATGGGGTGTGTGATACTGATAAGGGGAATTAATTCTTAATTGACGAGGATGAAATCAGTTTCGTCTTGGAACCAGCAGCACGCGCAATTCGGTTACAGGTGTTTCGTTACAACGGACACGCATTTCGTCTGTTTGTCGATTTCGGCGCGAGTTCGTTAAACAAACATCAGTGACGGTAATGGAGTGATTGGGTAAACGTGTCTTGTTTGTCCAACTGTTTGTTGTGTCAAAACAGACTGAATAACACATCGCTGTTCCGCGTCTGATTAAACGCAACGTTTTGATTAATATACGTTTGGTAACCACTCGATTCCTAGACACGAGCGGCCATTACGAAAAAAATAAATAATTATATCGATCTGTTACTCGCAACAGCCACCGTTTTAGATTGTTATTTTGATCACATCAAACGAATGTGTAAGCAATGATAATTTTATATCTCTCTCGCGGATCACCTGTCTCCTCATGTAGAAACTTCCTCTATCAAAGGATTAATGCTGACAAATAAAAAGCAAAATTTCCCCAATCAACTCCACATCGAGGCTCCCAATGTTTTTGTTTTCATTTGATTAATGATTTCGTTGCATGATACAAACACAGTCACGTTTTAAAACTTGGAAAAGTTACCGTCGTTTTCCAAGCCATATGTTTTGAAGTAATTAGTTGACTTTATTCAATGTCTTCACCGACTGACTAATATTACGTGTTTATTGGCGTGTCCCCGTGGTTGTAATCGATTGTATTTTGGGAGTGATGTCGTTTTCAACACGTTATTGGTCGCAGACATGACACGTTATTGACACAAAGAACATACATCATTTTATATAACAATAACAACGTGATAAATCGTTCAAATTAATGGAGAAACATATAAATAATATTATATTATAAAATATTTATCCTGTTACGGAAGTTTGCTGCTAAATGTTTTAAATATATTTTTTTAAAGTTAGTCAATTTTTTCTTTCTCGCCACAAGGGCAGATCTGGGAGTGTGGTCAACACGGCGGGAGTTGAGAGTGGGTAACTGGGGAGTGCTGTAATTGGTTGTTGAAATGATGCATTCTTTTCGTATTGTAAATTAAACATAACATTTTCAAACACAGTGGATTCGCACCACTGGTGCGGCACCAGTATTTGTACATTAAATAGAACATTTCAGGTTAGACTGAGATACAAACTATTTTAAACTGTTACAGTAACACTATGTGAGCACTAACTTGTAATTACAGTCTGTAATATACCAGTCGTGGTGCGCTGGTTAAAATACAATATAATACAAACCAAGCAGACAGAAATGTAGGTAGCTAGATAGATAAAGTAAAGTTTTTTTTATTTAACGACGCCGCTAGAGCACATTGATTTTTAATCTTATCATCGGCTATTGGACGTCAAACATATGGTCATTCTGACACTGTTTTTAGAGGAAACTCGTTGTCGCCACATAGGCTACTCTTTTTACGACAGGCAGCAAGGGATCTTTTATTTGCGCTTCCCACAGGCAGGATAGCACAAACCATGGCCTTTGTTGAACCAGTTATGGATCACTGGTCGGTGCAAGTGGTTTACACCTATCCATTGAGCCTTGCGGAGCACTCACTCAGGGTTTGGAGTCGGTATCTCGATTACAAATCCCATGCCTCGACTGGGATCCGAACCCAGTACCTACCAGCCTGTAGGCCGGCTAGATAGATACGTAGATAGATTACTTTGTAGGTAGACAGACAGCTACATGCATACGTAGATAGATAACTTTGTAGGTTTGAAGAAGTTTGTTTTGTTTAACGACACCACTAGAGCACAATGAGTTATTAATCATCGACTATTGGATGTCAAATATTTGGTAATTTTGACATTAGTCTTAGAGAGGAAACCTGCTACATTTTCTTATTAGTAGCAAGGGATCTTTTATATGCACCATCCCACAGACAGGATAGCACATACCACGGCCTTTGATTTACCAGTAGTGAGGCACTGACTGGAACGAGAAATAGCCCATTGGGCCCCACCGACGGGGATCGATCCCAAACCGACTGCGCATCAAACGAGCGCTTTACCACTGAACTACGTTCCGCCCCAACTTTGTAGGTAAATAAACAGTTAACTAAATAAATACATATAATACGTTTTACATTTTAAACAAGATGTAATTCCTGTCACAATAAAAAATTTTTTTTTTAAGAAACCACTGCTCAGGGAAATCGATCCTAGAACGTTTTTCACGTCAACCTCTAATGTGAACTGTGCCACTGTAAATGACTAAACAACGCGATACGACGCCACGACCTCGCTGGTGATAAAAAAACACGGACACGGACTCCTCTGACTCAAAAATTAGCTTAAAACATCCATGAAATCGTAAATCGCCGCCAGGTGTCAGTCTAATGTCGACAGGGGCGGTTCTGATGACATCTCGGGGTAAACACTGCTGGGCCAGAAACGCTAGTAATACCTCCCCCCGCACCTCGAATAAAATAAACCCCACAACATTATAAAGTTTACGGAATGCTGCTTTAAAAATGTTAAGTAGTGTTAAATTTAAATAGTAGACGTGAATATATGAACAATAAATTTGATAATTTCAAAATAGTGACATGTTAAAAAAAAAAGTAACATAATAACACAAAAGTTTGAAAAGTCTGACCCACATCCCTCCCCAGTCTATGTCTGAAACACCTGGGGTGACCTTGCTAATTAGTAACTGATATTGATCGCCCTGTCTTCCACAGCACACAGGTTAAAGATTGAGAAAGAGTTGTCAACCCATGACGACATCTCGTGTACTGAGGGCTGAAAATCACACCTCACGTGTCTCAGTGCTGACTATGCAGTCATATTCATTAGCATGCCGTGTTTCGTCTTGTCTCCATTTTTATTAATAATAATAATAATAATAATAATAAGAGAGAGAGAGAGAGAGAGAGAGAGAGAGAGAGAGAGAGAGAGAGAGAGAGAGAGAGAGAGAGAGAGGGGGGGGGGAGGGGTTGAGAGGGTTTATTACCAGAGTGTTTTTCGGTCGTCAATATCATATATTAGGAATAAAACTTGTATTATGCGAGCCTCTGGCGAGCATAATATATTATTTATATTCCTAATATATGATATTGACGATACCGAAACACACGAGGGTAATAATCTCTTTATCATATAATCTCAAGCTTAATACAACGTGTTTTTGTAAACTATGCACACAACTTTAATTCCAGTCCGCCATTACTAGATATTTAAATGACGTAAGAATATGTGGCGCGGTGTCTTTTTTAATGGAAATGACATCAAACTCCAATGGCATCATTTTGGATGTCCTTACATCAATATAAACTAGTGCATAACGTTTTTTGTTTTCTGAACGCTGGACAGCTTCCAGTGTAAAATTGCTATTGAAATGTTTTTATTTGATGACTATGGATGCATACGTCAATTATGGACTGTCACCCTAGTACGTTTGCTTAAACCTAGTGCCGTGACCTCGATTAATTTATATCTAATTTGCAAAGTTATCAAATTGTTGAAGTATGTGATCTGAAAAATAACACATACTTTGATTGCACTGAAAATGTACATAATTAGTTTTCTCAGATTTCAAATTTATTATACTGATTTATCTCTAGGAAATAACTATCATCGCATGTTTACGAAAGACTCTAAATTTAGCAAAAGAATGTGGATGAAAAAAGAAAGTGAGGCATTACCACTTGAATAAATTCGAATTGTTTCTAAACAGATGTAAGGAAAGACACTTCTCTTGAAATGTATTGCATATAGTCCCGCATAACTCCCGCATAATCTTGCTCATTACAATTTTATAATTTATATTGCTTGTATTTATATGCTAAATTGTATTCTGTTGTAATGAGGTGAGACTTTACAGAGGCAGATCTATATATTAATTTTCATTTCTTTTTACGATCCCCTCCAAAGCTCCCCCAAAGTTCCATTGGCGTTCCGCCTCATGTCATTGGGGCCCCCTAAATGGATTTTCTGGATCCGCCACTGCTTTAATAAACTATCTGTCTATCTGTCAGCAATGAGATGCTATTCAGTTTTTCAATATTGTTAATCAAATGTGTGATATTTTCTTAACCACCCACCCCCCACACACAAATTCAAACAGGTGAAATTTAAAAGTTCCATTAATTTTTTATGAATTAGTATGTGATTTTCATTTGAGAAGTACTAGTAATATAGTTATACTTTTAATATTATATCTAACTAGTAGTTTTCAAACAACAAAAATAACTTTATTGTAAAGATGTTTCTAATATGGAAAATATTCATTGAAATCTATGTAAACCTATTTTGAACGAAATTTACATTTTAAAGCTAGTAGGTGTTGAATTCGTGTACATGTACAATTCATTTGTACGTTACTGCGATTAAAACTAGTTGGTGTTGAATTCGTGTACATGTACAATTCATTTGTACGTTACTGCGATTAAAACTAGTTGGTGTTGAATTCGTGTACATGTACAGTTGACTTATACGTCACGGAGTTTAACACTAGTAGGTGTGACATTCGTATACATGTACAGTTCACTTGTATGTCACGGAGTTTAACACTAGTAGGTGTGACATTCGTATACATGTACAGTTCACTTGGTAACTGTAAGGCCATTACACCGACTTCTCTCTCACTGTCCACTAACAGTTAACCATTATTCCGAAAACCAGGAAGCCGGTGTGAACGTTGATTGGATTTAAAGACTAAAATAATTCAGAATTTTACTAATTGTTATTGAATTTTTCTATTTATTGTTTATAAGAGACAACCATGACTAATTTATCTGCCTACCCATATGTCGGTATTTCTGTCTGTCCGTTTGTCTGTCAGAATGTCTGTTGTTGTCTATTGGTGTCTTTCTGTCTGGTAAATGTAATTACTACAATCACAAATCAGTTAGGCCTTATTAATTGAAACTTACTAAACGTAAGATAAGAAAAATGTTAACAGAAACATTCTTCCTCGGAACATTTTGTTGTTATTTGCTTTAACCAAGCCGCTTGTGTTTGGGAATCGCTCGACGATGTTTAGTTTCTATTACTGCAACAATAAACAGCACCGCTTGTTTCTGGCTGTCATGTTAGTTTTCTTTGAGTTAACAACATCTTTTAGAAATTCCACCAAAACGTCCGTACACTCGGTCCAAGCATTTAACAGCGGCTTGCAAAACACATTAACGTGTCCCTGGAATACGAATTTCTACTTTGTTACATTTTAACAGAACTCTTTTTCTATTCTTCTTCTTTCTCTTTTAAACAATAGGCTCGAAGCATACTAAGTATCTGTTATATTTAAAGCACCCTTTTCCACATACTAATATACAAGTTATATAGATATAAGTAAATGTTATAGCAAGTACATTTGCATGTATTATATAATTTATATTTCACAGTATCTCTCTCTCTCTCTCTCTCTCTCTCTCTCTCTCTCTCTCTCTCTCTCTCTCTCTCTCTCTCTCTCACTCTCACCTCTTTTTTCTATCTTTGTATCTCTTTTACTCTGTCTCTCTATTTCTGTTTTTCTCTTTTACTGTCCCTCCTTCCTTCCACTCGTCTCTCTATGTCTCTCTCACTCTGTCTCTCTCATTCTGTCTCTCACTCTACTCTCTCTCTCTCTCTCTCTCTCTCTCTCTCTCTCTCTCTCTCTCTCTCTCTCTCTCTCTCTCTCTCTCTCTTTATCTTTTTACTCTCTCTCGCTCCTTCGTTCCCTCCCTCTTTTTGATTTAAACGTTTTAGTCTTTTCTAAAGATTAATTCAGTTGAAATTTACAATATTCATTTGATATGATGACATGTATTTCGTTATTTTTTCTCTCACTGTTAAATTATATACTTGATATAAATAATCTGTTGTGAAAAAATTAATGAATGAACGAACAAACGAACGAACGAACGAACGAATTAATGAATGAATGAATAAAAAGCTTTACGAAACATCCTCACATTTCTTGGCTATAAATATCCAACACCAACTGTTCACGAGTGGAATACAAAAGCTGAATTGTTTTCCAATTGTAAATGAAATTTAACCACACGATTCATTTTAAACGACTTGATTAATTGAAATGCAGTGTGTGAAATATATTAGCCAACATTAATTAATCATACGTTTTTCAGATGAAAGCAAACCGCTGTCGGACAGTAATCTGCACGCCTTGTTATTGTCAGCAATCGTACTGTGAATAATGTCGAAACATTCATCACGTGTTCGCACGAGGTGGATCCCGCGCGAAACTCGCCATTAATCGTGGTTTTATGATCGCCGTATAAGCTTGTTACTGATATTCATAACACTGTCAGGCGGTTAGCACGTTCATCTGTACCCGCATGTCGGTCGAATGAATGACTGAGAGAGTGAATGAATGAATGAATGAATGAATGAATGAATGAATAAAATAACGAAAGAGACAAAAACGGGAAAGAAAAGAAAGAAATATGAATGAATGCATGGATGGATGGATGGATGGATGGATGGATGGATGGATAGGTGGGTGGGTGGGTGGGTGGGTGGGTGGATGGATGGATGGATGGATGTTTAATGACACTCCAGCAAGTTATAATTGGGAAAGAGTAGATGTTTTGGGACAGAAAACACAAAAAGAAAAAGATAAATCTACTGTCGTTTTTAAAATCATATGTTAGTTTTTAAAATCATATGTTAGTTTTTAAAATAATATGTTTGTAAAAGATGTAGTTTAATAAAGGTTTTTACAAACTCGTCATAAGATAAGAGATTTTCAAAAAATATTTCTAGTTCTTGAGCAGTAAAATGTGCGTTAGTATCTCCATTATATCTTATTTATTCACAGGCGGCATTGTTATATTGCCATTGATTTCAGGTGTACTTTACAAATTGTATATTATTCCATTGTATATTATTCCATTGTATATTGTTAATACTTTAATATACACATTTTCGAAATATTGTTGTTGTTGTTGATTGTTGTTGTTGGTAGTATTGTTTTCTCTCCTTTTTCTCTCTTTTTTTTCTTGTTCCTAATTGTACAGAACACGTCAAATAGCGATTGCTGTGGTAATGAAGACAAACGAATATACGCTGAATCTGTCGAGATAAACATCGTTTGGAAACAGAGTTTTTTGTGTTTGTCTTCTTTCCACACTTAACATGATCATATTGTATTGGGGGTATCTGATATATGCTGCACATGTCGCGTGGGTTCGAGTTCACGCTGTACCTTTAGCATTCAAGATGTTCCGTGTCATTCAGTCTAGCCCCCGAGGTTAACAACGGGTTTTTATTTTTTTTAAAACCAAATGCATTTTTAGCAAAATAAATAACAGTACGACACACTGGATTTATGAAATTTTGATAATTAATACAAGAAGAAGTTGTATATAATTTGTAATTTAATGGTAAAAAAAAATCTGTATTAGGACAAAATATTGTATAATGGCTAATAAGTAGAATCTATTGACTTTAATCCTTGCATGCTATTTAATTGTATATTTTAGTGGCAGATGTTACAGCTTATTGCAGGCGATAATCCACATGAGCATATATTCATCATAAACCTTTTTACTAAACTCTTCAAATTGATATTATTTAATTTTATATGAAAATGATGTTACGTAAGTGATGATTTGTGTTCACTTTTAAACAGTATCGCTTTTATTGCAATAATTATTAAACATTTTGCACAAAGCAATATTATATTGGTAATTGATTTCATCTATCTTTTTACATTAATTAATTTGTTTTTATTTGTAATTTTTGTATTGATTTCTTCAATATATTAATGAATTATACTATTAATTTCAATAATTAATCAAACAGTTCAACGTATGTTATTTAGAGAAATCATTTTTGGAATCTTTTATTTATTTTTTTCCAAATACTGTTAATATGCAGAATCCATTTTCTTTTGTTTTCTTTTTCTTTTGTTTTTTGACAATGAAATGTTAATCTAAATGATTCAATAACATATTATGTGAATGTATTTGAACAATGATGTAAAATGTAATACATATTCTTGGATTTCTGGTATAATTTGATATAACTTTTAGCTCATTAAAAACACGTAACACATATGTAAGAATAATTATTAAACAAATGTAATTAATATTTATTATAATTTATCGTATCTGAAGATGAGTGGCAACTAACAAACACGAAAGGATTCCGTGATACTGAACTGAGCGATAGATGTCAAAAACACAATAGCATTCTTTTACCAGCTACGTACAGTATATATATACACACAAAATATAACAAAAGTTAATTCGTAATATTGTTCTGTTATTTGGAAGCTACGGAAACGTATAACGAAACTAAGACATGTGAAATATGATAAGAAAATAACTCGTGTTTGTCTATGTAGTGTTTTAATTTCAAAATATATTATTTTGAAAAAATTTATGATTATGATTTTATTTCTATTTTTAATATTCATAACTATTTTCCACGTTTACCTAATATGCCTGTAAGAAAAGATATTACTAAAATATTGTTGGTACGTACGTATGTGTGTACGCGTGTGTGTTGTGTTTATGTGCGTGTGCTTGTGTATGTGTGCGTGTGCGTGCGTGCGTGCGTGTTTGTGTGTTTGTGTTTTTGCGTATTGGTATGCATACTTTCAAGGACCACTGGGCATATTTGATAATAATATTTATAGGTCCAGTTCTTTTGCATATGTATATCATATAAAATACAATACTGTAATTTTCAAACAATATAATTAAATAGAATGTGATGAATTTTTCATTAATTATTTGTTTGAATAAGAATACTAAATACTAATGAACCATTATTTCAGATTAGGTTTTTTTCCGTTTCCTTTCATATTTTTAAAAGTTTGTTTTACAATATTTAAAATTCATTTAAAGTTGTTGTTTGTTGTTGAAATATTTCCAGTCTTTGAAAACAATCGCAGTCGCTAATAAATATTGCAATACTATTTGTAATTAACGATCGTATATAAGTTAGACAACGTGTGCCTAATTCTTTTGAAGATGCAATTTTTATGCAATAAAATGTTGTTAATCAATCATGCAATCAGTCAATTTATTGCCATTTGTCATATCGTTGTCTCTAAATGCTATTACCTGTAAAATTCATATTTGCTGTCATTGTAAGATTTTCCCGATTAATAAAAATCTTTTGCAGACTCAAATGACATATGAACTATATGTGTTTGGTTCCGATTATTAGTGTCTGCATTTACAAAGTGTTTCTTATCGTTGTAATGTTTGTAATTGTAATGTTTGTAATAATTCAAATTGGATTTTACCTGCCAGTAATTTCGTACGTACAAAAAACTCTATATATTGGGAAAGAAAATGGCATTTGAGCTACTACAAACATTAAGACGATTAAAAGCGCATCTAGTATACAAATACTGATGTTCTAGACAATAAAATGTCTTTAATCTGTAAGCTGAGTCATGAAAAAGGCTGTTAGTGGGATATATTTTAATAATGACAGGTACACGAGGACGTTCTGTTTACAAGAAGACATTAAAACAGAAAGTGAACAAACGAACAATACCTGCTGATTCTGACGACTCGAGCCCTTCAAACGTCTTGTTCGCCATCTCCATCAACGCGTCCAGCGGCGACACCAACCCCATCGACTTCAACGACGACGGCGGCGGTTCGTCGTCATCATCGTCGTCGACGTTTATCTCCTCGTCGCCGTCGGAGGAGTTGTCGCTGTCCCTGTCGATCCCGGACGCCCATGGGCGGACGATTTTGGCGCCGTTGGCGGCGTAGGTATTGTGTGGCTGCGTCGTGGAGTTGGCGAGGATGTCACTGATGCTGAACGACGTGAACGGCTTGTTGGGGTTGCGGGGTGGATGTACCCGGATCATGGCCAGGCGGTGGATGGGCTCGTACTCCGTGTGGCAGCTATCCTCGGAGTCGGATACCCCGCTCGATGTCGACATTGCCGCTTTCACGCTTACACTCCAAACCGCTCACCTAGCCGCAAATGCTTTTAACTGTCAAATTGTATTCCAAAAATTCAGAATTACTTTCTGTCTTTGTCTTTGATTGGTGATTTCGTAATTTTGGCGTTTTTTAGTTCCATTTATCGTATTATATACAAAATGTTGTAATAATCTCTTCTTTCTTTAATTTTTCTCCACTCTCGTATCGCTGTTCTTTCCGCTAGTCCTTTCTGTCAAGCAAGTGTTATTGGATAAACGATTTCATATTTTATAGCTGCGTAAATAATCCGACTTGTTCTCCATCGGAATAAGATATCTCCAATACGAACACAGTGTTTGGGGGAGTGTGAACACTCGGTCGTATCCTGGTAGATTTACAGACACCAATTAGCCCAGATCACGGACCACATGTTGGATTTCGTTCCGTACCCCCTCACAGAGGTGTCAAAGTCAATCTGGCCCAGATGGTCCACACAGGGTTCGCCCAATCATCAAAACGTATCTGGTTAAAATGCGAAAATAATGAAGCACCTCCTATCTGCTACATTGGCTGTGTTTCACGCGGCGGAACGGTCCCCGCTAAATGTTGGAAAAGTTAACACTAATATTCTTAAACGTGTCACCTCTTCCGAGTCACACCTAGTCCCACTTATATTGAATCGTGAAGATGTTTTCGGTCTCTACGACAACCTACTTCTTTATATGTAAACATCGCAGGTCGCCTCGATTGTGGCCTGTATTCGCTCAAAATAGGTGACAAGATCGGCTTTGAAAACCTACAGTAGCCGACAGCCAAGGAGGGCGGGGCTAAATGGTGATCAGAGACCGCCCACTGGGGCGGGGCTTCTCGCAGCGCTGTCCAAAGACTCGATAAGACTTCCCGGCATGCGTCAGGCCACCTGGCACTTGTTTTGCGCGGCCATACTACTTGGTAATTGATTTGGCACGGTGTTTTGGATATTTACACCAGCCACTGACAGGAATTGGAAGAGTTAAAATTAATTACCAGAAGCTTGAGACAGAATTTATACGCCATAATGATGCCTTTGACTAGTTGATGGGTCATCCTTGTTGGGATGTTGTGGCACTAGGTGTTTTCGCTATAACTTAGTGTTCGTTTGAACTATTTTTAAATAATTAAGCAAAATAGAACAAATCAAAATAAAACAAGAAAGAAAGAAAGAAAGAAAGAAATAATATATTTGGATTTCGGGTTATTTTGTTTTCTGACAATTTGTTTTCAGGAATCTATTCTTTTAAAAAATAAAAATATTATAACTGACGAAGCATAGTCAATACATATATAACTTGTATTTTTTTGCTTTTTATCTAAATAATAAATAAATAAATAAAAATTAATTTGTAATTAGAAGAGGGCCTTGTAAGTTACATAACGTGTGCCCAATCATTTTATATATTATATTCAATAATATATGTTGCAATCAAGTAAATAAAAAACCAAATAAATAAATAAATAAATAAATAAAAAAAAGTGAAAACCAATTTTAGTTTTAAATTTTATTTTTAGAACGATTAGCTATTATTTTAAGCTTTGGGAAATCCATAACTTTTCCATTAATACCATTCTACTTTTTAACGTGATATGATAAATTTAGTTT
>NC_054708.1:82797855-82967855 GCF_016097555.1 Gigantopelta aegis | reverse complement strand
CTGCCAAGCGTAATAGTTATAAAACTCTGCAGAGCAAAAATAGCGTCAACTGTGCTAAAACCGGGCTTAAACCCAAACTGTGCATCAGATATAATATTGTAGGTTGAACTCGCATTCAATAATCTATTATTTAAAATTGTTGTGAACAATTTTGATAAGTGGCTCATGAGCGTGATACCTCTTTAATTATGTACATGTTTTTATCAACCATTTTAAAGACAGGAATAATTGTGCCATTGCACCAATTTTCTGGAAAGATGCCAGAGTCTAAAATAACATTAAAAAGTTTACATAGTATAGGCAGCATTATATCTTTACATTCAGTGAAAAACTCATATAATAGGCCATTAATGCCGGGGCTTTTGTTACGCTTAGCTTTGCTTAACACATATAGGATCTCATGTACGGTAATACGCTTATCTAATTCTTCGTATAAAGCTTGGTTATCTTGATTAGTGCAATCGTTAGTCCCTTGTGTATTATCGTTTTGTGTAGAACAAGCGAGGTTTTTAAAGTGATTCATAAATGTGTCTATTGTTATATCACAGTTATGGTCTTTTTTAGATTTACTAAATTTTTTGTAAAATGCTTTAGGGTTATTTTTCCTAAGAGTACCGATCATATTTCCTTCCTGCATTAGGTAAGATGAACGCAGTTTCTTTTGTAACACTTTGTACTTATTTTCAGTATCTGATAGTTTGAATCGGTTGTAATTGAATTGCCGGAGAGCGCACATATACCTGTTGTATAGCTTTGTGCATTCCTCATTGAACCAAGGCTTGTGTTCACGGACGATACCGCGTTTGTTAGTGTGTACTGAGCAGTTGTTACCTATTCTAGTTTCGCGCTTACATGTCTCGTCAAATATATCATGTAACACCCCTGTTAGATTATTCACACACTCATTAACAGAAGTCTTTTTAAGAATAAGGTCGTCAATACAAGCACTTAATTCTTCTTGTTTAGACATAGCATTGTTAAGTGTTGTTTCTTTTTTATCATCATTCCACTCATATACATATGTTCTGCTTGTCTTTTTACAAGTACATGTACATTCATTTATACCATACGGTTTTCTTAATAACATGAATATAGGTGCGTGGTCAGAGTGAATATTAAAATCTCCAACATAAAAATCGTGTGTAACATCTAGAGAATATTTATCTACAATACAGTAGTCTATTACACTAGTGCCGTTTTTTTGTTATAGAATGTGATTTTCCCAGTGCAATCACTAGCTGACCGGCTGCTTAATATTCTAACACCAGACGCTATGCACAGATTTAAGATGGATCTTCGGAGTTTCTTTTATAATATATATCGCTTTCGTAATCAACATGCTTTGGCACACAGCCGATATCATCAAAACGTGTGTTATCATTTTCTATAAAATCACTCTCGTGACCGACACGACCGTTAAAATCACCCATTAGTATAACGTGCCCCTGATCTTTAAAATATTCAACGTTTTCTTCCAGCACTTGGAATAAGTCACAATCATACACTGAATAAAATTCACTTCGATCTGGGGGTAAATATAGAAAACAAATTGACGACAGTATCTATCTACATTATAATCAAAGAAAGGATATTAGATACTATTAAGCAATTATGTTACAGCAAAACAATGACAACTCCTAGAGGACTTTTATATCAACATTTATTAAATGAATTTAGATTACAAACATATTTAAGATTGCCAATGGAAACGCTTTATATAAAAGAAATATGTAAGATTAGAATATGCGCTCATAAATTAAATGTAGAACCTGGCAGGTATCGAAACATCGAACGATCAGAAAGAATATGTACTCTGTGTAACGCTAATGCCATAGAAGATGAATATCACTCTATAATATAGTGTCCACAATATACAGATTTACGTTGTAAATATATAAAAATGTACATACAAGTGTGTATCGTTTTATACAACTATTAAAGCTATGGTCCCACAGAGCCTGCGTTGGTATACGATGGGCTATGATGGTAGCATCATGGAACATCGTAGAGCATCGTGGAGCCCATCCTGCGTCGACGTACGATTTTGTGGCCTCCGAGGGCCATCGTAGGTTGGAAAATCATCTTTTGAAATGATCAAAAGATGGTCTACGATGGTCAACGTCGTAGACCATCGTAAGACCGTCGTACGACCGACGTACGGCCGTCGGACGATGTCGTAGACTATCGTATGACCACGTAAATAACTTTCACTTGTCCACTGGTAAATACCTGACACGTACGATATCGTACGGCATCGTTGGAAATCGTACGACGATCCTGCGAGGACGCAGGATCATCCTGGGTCCTCGTAGCCACTTTGGGAGTAGCTACTCCCCTTGCCCTTGTCCTTGCCCTTGCTCTTGGTCTTGCCACCTTTTGCCATCTTCAAATAGTTGTGTACTGAACTAAAAGTGGAATTGAACTTAATTATATACCATACTGTGATGACGCAGGACGTCGTAGGCCGTCGTACGATGTCGTAGACCATCGTACGACCATCGTACGACCACGTGAGACAATCGTGGGCCTATCGCGGGATGCTCGTGCGACGTCGTAGGATGTCATAGGATGTCGTACGACGTCGCACGACTTTTTTGGGTTACCTCGACTACCAACGAAAGCTACATCGTACGATGACGCGCGTCGTCGTATGATTGTAATAGCATAATATTTTATTGTCTACCATCGCGGGCCATCGTAGGTTTAGGCCATCGTAGCCCATCGTATACCAACGCAGGCTCTGTGGGATCATAGCTTAACCACCGGTAACAATAAGGAACTGAATAACCTAGGAAAATATTTAGTGCAAGCGAATACAATTAGAGATCGGTTAATGCTGGATAATAGTTAATGTAATAAATGTAACTTATATCACTTCATTTGTCCATGATTATATATAAACCACACCCACCAAAGTTTGCACGTGTGTATTTTATATAACTATGTTGTATTATTTATGTTATGTGTTCAGCTGATGAGTTGTAAAAGTCAAAGCAAATAAAGAACTTGGAACCTGTTTGTGAGAAAATGTATAAAAGGATCCCTTGCTGCTAATGGGAATATTTAGCGGGTTTCCTCTCAGACTATATGTTATAATTACCAAATGTTACACATCCAGTAGCCGATGATTAAGAATAGAATGTGCTCTAATAATGTCGTTTTAAAAATAAAACAAAACAAAATTTAATTTTAGAATATAAATATCTCTTTATTGAAAATATATTTTGTCATCGCAATGTGTGTAGTAGTTCTGTTTGGATTTTTGCCTGCAATATTTTGCTTTGTAACCTTCTATATGTAGGGATTTGGAGAAAGACATACTCAATTTATCTGGTGGTTTCTGAAAAGGCGTATATATTATGTCTATAAAGCCGAAAAACTGGGCGTGTCTGGGAACATGCCGAACAAAACTGGGTAAAGTAGGTCGACTGTGAAAAAACACCCACTACGGTTCCAAATAAAAATGGGGTGTGGGGTGTGTGTGTGTGTGTGTGTGTGTGTGTGTGTGTGTGTGTGTGTGTGTGTGTGTAACAACAACAAACAAATAAAATAAAGTAGAAAAAACAAACATTGAAAACAATATATGGTAGGTCCTTTTTTCTAGTTAGGGTCAGGTTCCCGGAAAGAACCTTTTTTAAAGGTCTAACAATATTTTTCAATAATACAATATTGAATTGAATTCAAAATGTTAAATAAAATGGTGAACTGTACAGAAACATTAAACCAGACACTCCAAACATTTAAAATTATAAAATATTTAAAAGCACTTTGTGCTAACCTCTAAGTAAAACATAATTTAATATGTGTTTATTATAAAATATAATATTGATGCTAAATTTGAATTGGTTTATTCTGTAAAAAAAAAATCATAAAATTGTTATACACTAAGCATTTGTGTTCCTCTTGCGAATGGTTAAAATAGTACCGGCACCGGTTTAACCAACCTGGCAGAACACGGAAGTGATTTAAACTAGTCCATAGGTGAACAGGTACATCGGGCTTATCATGTTAAAAAGGAAATGATTGATTTAGGTTTTCGTGAATTTTGGCTTAAACAAGAATTACATCCATTGTATTTACCTGTAATCAAGCAAAGAATCTTAGATCAAGCCTCGCAATATATCAGGAGTGAAATTAATATTTCACCAAAGTGAACTTTATACAAATATTTCATAGATACTTAGACACTTGTAACCTCCAGTTTTATTTACGTACGTCAATTCCAATAGTGTATAGAAAGAATTTATCAACATTTAGACTATCTTCTCACATGTTAGCAACTGAAACTGGCAGATACTATCACATTGAAAGGCAGAACAGATTATTGTTATATTGTTTAAATGCTGTAGAAGATGAATTTCATTATATTTTAAAATGCCCTTTATATTTTAATTTAAGAAAACAATATATAAAACCCTATTACTGGAAGAAGCCTTCATCTTTTAAATTGGTGCAGCTGTACAATATAGAAAATACAAAACAATTATGTAACTTTGGAAAATTTCTCAACAAGGCAGATAAATTAAGAAAATAACATACGTATATATATATATATATATATATATATATATATATATATATGCTGTTAATGCAATTTTCGATTACATGTATGTTTATGTATTGTTTGTCTGTGCTTTGTTTCTTCTGTACATGTATCTGTAATGTTTATACAGATGAGCTGTATAGCTCAATGTTACTAAACAATTTAACTGAACTGAACTATTAGTGATACCGTTGGTTTAATGATCAATATTTTCCTATAGCAGCATAGAGACATTTACAGATGTTAGCAATAACTCGCACTCTTGAACTACTTCCTAACTGAAGTAGTTTGAAAACTGATGGAAAGAAAGAAAGAAATGTTTTATTTAACGACGCACTCAACACATTTTAGTTACGGTTATATGGCTTCAGACATATGGTTAAGGACCACACAGATTTTGAGAGGAAACCCGCTGTCGCCATTACATGGGCTACTCTTCCGATTGGCAGCAAGGGATCTTTTATTTGCACTTCCCACAGGCAGGATAGCACAAACCAAGGCCTTTGTTGAACCAGTTATGGATCACTGGTCGGTGCAAGTGGTTTACACCTACCCATTGAGCCTTGCGGAGCACTCACTCAGGGTTTGGAGTCGGTATCTGGATTAAAAATCCCATGCCTCGACTGGGATCCGAACCCAGTACCTACCAGCCTGTAGACCGATGGCCTGCCACGACGCCACCGAGGCCGGTGAAAACTGATGGATTACAATAGTAATATTTTTTTAATGTATTTAACACGGAGTTCGTTGTATTGTGGGTACATGTATACAAGTATAAAATGAAGATCATCTCATTTGCGTGTGCAGGGGGGTGGGTGTGATGTATGTGTGCAGGGGGTAGGTGTGATGTATATGTGTGTGTGGGGTGTGTGGATGTGATGTATGTGTGGGGTGGGGGTGGGGGTGGGGGTGTGGGGTGGGGAGAAGTAGGGTCCAGTATATATAAACCAGAGTATGTTCCTGTTTAAATACAGGTCTCAATGATGTCGTGTTAAGCCACTGGACATAAGGTTGGTAGGTACTGGGTTCGCAGCTCGGCACCGGCTTCCACCCAGAGCGAGTTTTAACGACTCAATAGGTAGGTGTAAGACCACTACACCGACTTCTCTCGGACTAACCACTAACAACAAACCATTAACCCTCTGTCCTGGGCAGACAGCCCAAACAGTTGCTTGAACCTTAATTGGATATTAGCACGAAAATTAGTTGAAATGAATGAATGAATGAATGATTGAATGAATGAATCTGTTTTAACAAATAAACTACGAGAGTGTAAACAATATGTATTTGTATGATACAAGGCTTAATACAACATAGCAATATTTTTTAAAAAATTAAATATATTTTTCGTGGTAGCATAATTTGCGAATCCCCCGAAAAATAACAACCCACAACCCCCCCCCCCCCCCCCCCCGACACACACACACACACAACAAAAACGACAAACAAAGTTAAATACAGGAAACAACAACAACAAGAAACAAACAAACACAACTTCGGTCGTCTCAGTAGAGATTCCCCTGCACAATTTCCTGCACGTGCGCCTGTGACGCTCTCCCTTGGTCTATGAAAAGATTGTTCGGCTACGTAGAGCACAATAATTAATTGATCATTGGCTATTGGATGTCAAACATTCTGACACATTGCTTGTGTTCGAATCGCTGTTCTAGAGCAGGTAACGTATTCGTGAATGTCTCGATCAGGCGGGGACGTGTTCATGAACATGATCTCGTTCTCAAATGTCACAAACGCAGTTTTCAATACACGAATTAATAGTCTTCGGAGGAAACCCACAACATTTATTTCATTAGCAGCAAGGGATCTTTCCTATGCAAATTCGCACAGACAAGACACATACCACGGTCTTTGATATACTAGTCGTGAGGCACTGGTTGGGACGTGAAAAGCCCAATGACTGCCAAGGAGGTTCGGTCCTACCACACAAGAACCTCATGCGAGCACTCTACCAACTGAACTAAATCCAGCACCCTGGCTCTATGATGGTAATTTGATCATACTCATGATCATTCTGTTAATTTGATTCATAATATGCCTAATAGGTATAGGCATTGTTTTCAATCTGAAATGAGATCTTACTGTTCACATTGGTCCGTTTCGTTAGTAGATCTGACCAAAGTCAACCAAATGGATTGTATTTGGGTTCTGTATGTGTTTTATAAGATCAGTGTGTATTATAAGAGTAGTGCTCCACAACGTTCATATCAAAGAGCAGGCTATCATGTCGATTTGAAATGAGTTGTACTATCGCCAAGCAATCGTTGTTTTGTCTTGCTTGGCTTTTCTTCACTTTGCTTTGTCATTTCTTTCCTTTCTTTAACTTTCTTTTCCTTACTTTTCATTTGGTTGCTTTGCTTTTGCTTTGCTTTGCTTTGTGTTGCTTTGCTTTGCTTTGCTTTGCGTTACGTTACGTTACGTTACGTTACGTTACGTTACGTTACGTTGCGTTGCGTTGCGTTGCGTTGCATTGCGTTGCTTTACCTTATCTTGCCTTGTCTTGCTTTGCTGTGCATTGCCATTTCTTTCATTTCTTTGACTTTCTTTTCCTTACCTTTCCTTTGGTTGCTTTGGTTTGCCTGCTTTGCTTTGCATTGCATTGCATTGCGTTGCTTTGCATTGTTTTGCGTTGCGTTGCGTTGCATTGCATTGCGTTGCGTTGCGTTGCCTTGTCTTGCTTTGCTGTGTTTTGCCATTTCTTTCCTTTCTTTGATTTCATTTTCCTTTCCTTTCCCTTTGTTTGCTTTTCCTGCTTTGCTTCGTATTACTCTGCCTTGCCATGCCTTGCCTTGCCATGCCTTGTCTTGCCTTGCCTTGCCTTGCCTTGCCCTACCCTGTCTTGCCATGCCTTGCCTTGTTTCGCATCGCCTCGCTTTGCTTGGCTTACTTTCTTTAACTTTCTTTTGCTTTGCCTTGCCTTGCCTTGCCTTGCCTTGCTTTACTTAGCATAGTTTGCTTGCCTTGGTTTACTTGCCTCGCCTCGCCTCGCCTCGCCTCGCCTCGCCTCGCCTCGCCTCGCTTTGCTTTGCCTGCCTTGCTTTGCTTTGCTAGCTCTGCTTTGCGTTGCTTTGTGTTGCCTTGCTTTGAGTTGCTTTGTGTTGCCTTGCTTTACTTGCTTTGGTTTGTATTTCTTCTTTTGTTCCCATCCCTTCCTTTCTATTCCTCTTTTCTCCTCTCTCTGTTTTTCCCTAAGTCTTGTCAACAACGATTAAGGGTGAACCTCTTGTTTTCGTATCTGATGGAAAAGGTGTAATACTCGAGATGTCTTCCACAAAGCAAAGCTCGCATTCATTTTCCGCTCTGCGGCGATTGTGTTAAACACCATAGGAGTCCGTCCGGCGAGTCGTCAGCCCGCGGTAATCACGCCACCGGCTCCACTTCCACACTCTCACCAAGATGCCAACAGACTCGTCAGTGCCTCGGATCGCTGATGAGAGCGGGCAGGAGACATGCGCAGAACGCGGGCGAAGACAGCGCTGACGTTGGGCGGGGATGAGACGAGTACTGGGTAAACCTCTCCGTGACTGCGGGTCAACAACACGATACTCGTGCCCTGTCACAAGACGTTACGGCCCGCTCCCCAATTGTGTAACCCAACGTGGGCTGTGATCCACACTGGTGAGTTGTGTAATAGTGGTTTAGAAGGACTGTTGGACCTGGTGGAGTGTTATACCCCCCCCCCCCCCCCCACACACACACGCACACCTTCAAGTATATACCTATACTATAGAATACGGCAAGAGTGATCCTTAGATAACATTTATCTTTAGTTCTTTCTTTCTTGCACAATACACACTTGTTGGATAGAACACCATTGTGTGAGAATTTTGGTATCACATAGCGATCTTCACTAATGAAATATCAGTTTGATGACAATTGACTGGCAGTTCCGCGTCACGACGTTGTTGCCTCAGCGATACCATCCAATGAAGTAAGCAGGACTAAAATTGATTGTACTGTTACGTATAAGTGAAACTGAAACTGATTGCTCTATGTCGTAATCGTAAACTTCAAGCACAAGCACCGTAGATAAGTTTTAGTTGAAAAAGACGTTTAGATTTCTTATTCAACATTTCACGATATTTAAAAAATACACCCGTGACCATTAGATACATTTACTTTGCAACGCCAACGCCAAAGCCAACAACAACAACAACATAACGGAAATTCCCACATTGTGTCGAGTTGGCAGGGGGACGAGTCCGTTTATAGCCAGTTGATGAGCATTCCTATATCTTACACCTCAAAAACAAGATTCAAATGAAATACATTGTATAAGTGTCTTTTCCAACTAAAATGTGTTTAGTCGATATAAGTCGTGTTAATTTCATTTGGTGATTCTGGCTTTGGCACCTAGATCACTATCATAGAGCAGTCAATCCGATGTGCTGAAATCGATTTCGTTGTATGACACAACATCTGTTACCCAATGTTCTCTCCAACGGTTGTGTAAGAAACCACACTCCACGCTGATTTAAATCTGCTTTTCAACACATTTTTCTTATGTGTCCTTAATCCTTTTGGACTGATCGCTTATTATTTCCATGACTCTATTCTCTGACATTATTCAAGGTATAATTGTAATGTAACTTCAATATCGTGTGTATTATATTTATATAAACTAAAGTCTTAAACCATGATTTTAGGTTGCTTGAACCTTTACATGGCCATATTGCTGGAATAATTTAAACATCTAATATCAGTAGGTTTCATGTAACAAAACCAACAGGTTGAAATCTTTAAACTATAGCGTTTCGTGCGTCTCACGAATATGTCTCTACGAATAGGTTTCTTCGCCGCTCTCTTCGACCAGTTTAACTACGGAGTGAGACCAATACATTTGGCGCCAAAACCGACGATAGGTCTTCCTGTAAGTTCGTATGGCATTAGGGTCCTGAAGTTCGAGTCTGAGCCGAGAATATAAAAACAAGTTTTATAAGCCCTGGACCATAACTCAATCATCTGAACACTTGTAAGCGATCGACAAAGCAGATTGGACGAAACATTAAACCACAGACGGTGCATTGAATTATCCAATATTTCTGGAGATGACACGAATATAAGACTTATCGTGACATTTACTGCATCTTCCTGGTAGATTTCGCTCCAAGTATGTAAAGTGGATTAAGCAGACGAGAGTGTTAACAGCAGACGACAGGGAACTCTCTCCGCACGCACCGAACCATCAGTTCCAGGTTCAACCGATCTCATTACAGATGCTACGCTGTCGTTTAAGAGTCGCGGATCAGTCAGTTGCGAAATTAGACAAAAGATTATTTCAACTGATCCGGTTATAACGAAATTAAGGAAGAATTATTCCAAGTGAAGAAGAAGAATATTTGTAATTTCCTATCGGTTTTGGGACTGGGTGTTTCCCCATGTCACGCGCGTTGCATGCGCCTGGCGTAACCGTGTTGCGGCGTCATGGCAACTAACGTCAAAAGTTTAACAATATCAAGTATATAAAGTAGTGTGTTTAGCCTTCAGAATTTGATTAAAAGTAGAAAATTGCAACATTCCTGATATGATCAAAATGACAAAATGGTTAGCATAACGAAAGTCGCATCTCTGTACAGTAGGGAAGTACATAAAAAGTTCTATTGTAGCGGGTTTCCTCTCTAAGACTATATGTCAGAATCACCAAATGTTTGACAACCAATAGCCGATAGTTTGTTGTATGCAGTCTTCATTTGCATACTTGGAATTCTGACTAGTTTATTGACCAATGACAATAACCTCACTCTAAAACGATTTGAGTGGCAGTGCCTTAAAATGTTGTCAAAATGCACTGGTAGTACTAATAATTATATTGGATGCAATTAAAAACCGATTTTGTCTTTCGTCGTGAATACAGTCTAGACGAATTAGTAATTTTAAAAAACCCCACACATTTCATTTCATTTCAACTTATTTTCGTGCTTATATCCAATTAAGGTTCAAGCACGCTGTCCTGGGTACACATCTCAGCTATCTGGGCTGTCTGTCCAGGACAGTGGGTTAGCTGTTAGTAGGTTAGTGGTTAGTGAGAGAGAAGAGGGTGTAGTGACCTTACACCTACCCACTGAGCCCTTAAGAACTCGCTCTGGGTTGGAGCCGGTACCGGGCTGCGAACCCTGTACCTACCAGCCTGAAGTCCGATGGCTTAACCACTGCGCCACGAGGCCGGTAAAAACCCACCTCCATTATAATATATTTTCAAAACTTATATAAGCACATGACCTGTCCACTCTAAAAGTCCGCAGCAAATAGCCGGAGCTGTCACGGTGACTGATCGGTTGGCTGGCCACATGAGACATGCGCAGTGCGAACGTGGCCAGCTGCCCAGCACCACTGCCATTAACTGGTGTCAGTCGTAATTAGCGGCTCAATTAGTTGGTAACATTCCTGAAATAGCTCGAGTGTTTGTGAATAATTCGTGAAATAGATTGCTCAGCTGATCTCGACCGACAGTTCGCGTTAGATCACCGAACACGTGTCCGATCACGTTACTTGTTATTAAACTGTTTTCCCCTGTTGTCTTTATTATTGTTAGTTTGTTGTTAGCCTGGCGTAATCAAGGTGTTGTTTATAGTAACCCCATTCTATATAATCAATTAGTTTAAAATAGCATGGTGGAAATGGGAAACAGATGAAATGTATGTCAGAATATACACATATTTACCATTTATTTACCTCTTTAATAATATAAATAAATAAAAATTAAAATATGTAAAATAAATGAATAAATAAATGAAAAGACAAACTGATAAATAAATAAATAAATAAATAAATAAATAGCACTAGAATATAAATGAACTGAAAAACTGTTTCGCCTTGCATTAAACTAAGGGGTACACGTGGATTGAATGAATGGATAGATGGATGAATGAATAGATGAATGAACGAATGAGCTAATATTAATTTAACGAACGAACGAACATACGAACGAACGAACGAACGAACGAACGAATGAATGAATGAATGAATGAATTATTAATTAATTAAATGTTTAACTATACCCAAGCACACTCAAATAACAAAACCCAACACATGATCTGTCAGTTGTTAAACAAAGGTAAGTAAAGCAAGCACATGAAAATCTGTATTTGAAGCAGAAGCCTACTCATGGTGGAAATACAGAAAACATTAACTATTTGAATAAACCAAGATACCAGAGTAAGAGAAATATTATAATTACGTGAATCGATCATTGTAAATTAACTACACAGACAGGGTTTCACCTCGTGTTGACGCATGCTCAATCACGTAAAACTATGTTAAAAATGTCGTCTACTTAATTAACGCTTATAAATATATTACTGACAAATCCGTCAATTTTAGTTATTGATAAGTCGTGCGATACGCGAGCGAGGGATGCTTACGTCACGTCACGTCACTGATGTCGGCTTACATCAAAGGACTGGCAGTCTGCGTGACCAAGATAGCGAAGTGAAAACTCTATAGCCGTATTGGTATAACATCAACAGATAGAACATTGGTCTTTTTACTCCGTCGTTGAAGACGCAGTATCATAGTTACACGTTTCATATTTCACTATTTTTATAGTTATTTGTCATATATAAGTACACGTTAATCGATCCAGCACACACATTTTTCGTATTAAATAAGTTGAAAATATCGAAAATGCAATGTACTGATATGCACATTGTGTAAACACGGTCGCATTCGGTACGACTATATTTTTGTCTTATAACATCGTAACAAATTAGGGAATCCACAAAGTGTGGCAAGTTGACTGGATAGGGACGTCAAAGACAGACGAATTGCACAAAGACAGTGAACTTGCAAGTAACTGAACTCGCACTCTTCCTCGATCATACACTAAAGATGGTCCAGTAAACAAAATTCTACTAGTAAATTAAATTAAATGCTTATAATGTTTTGGAACGCGCCCAATTCCGTGTTTATGACAGTAGTTATGACTTTGTTTCATTGACAGTAGTTATGGTTTCTTCTGACAGTAGTTATGACTTTGTTTCATTGACAGTAGTTGTGCTTTCTTCTGACAGTAGTTATGACTTTGTTTCATTGACAGTAGTTGTGGTTTCTTCTGACAGTAGTTATGACTTTGTTTCATTGACAGTAGTTGTGGTTTCTTCTGACAGTAGTTAGTACTTTGTTTCATTGACAGTGGTTATGATTTTGTTTCATTGACAGCAGTTATGGTTTCTTCTGACAGTGGTTATGACTTTGTTTCACTGACAGTAGTTATGGTTTCTTCTGACAGTAGTTATGACTTTATTTCATTGAGAGTAGTTGTGGTTTCTTCTGACAGTAGTTATGACTTTGTTTCATTGACAGTAATTGTGGTTTTTTCTAACAGTAGTTATGACTTTGTTTCATTGACAGTAGTTGTGGTTTCTTCTGACAGTAGTTATCACTTTGTTTCATTCACAGTGGTTATGATTTTGTTTCATTGACAGTAGTTATGGTTTCTTCTGACAGTAGTTATGACTTTGTTTCATTGACAGTAGTTATGGTTTCTTCTGACAGTAGTTATGACTTTGTTTCATTGACAGTAGTTATGGTTTCTTCTGACAGTAGTTATGACTTTGTTTCATTGACAGTGGTTATGATTTTGTTTCATTGACAGTGGTTATGATTTTGTTTCATTAACAGTAGTTATGGTTTCTTCTGAAAGTAGTTATGACTTTGTTTCATTGACAGTAGCTATGACTTTGTTTCATTGACAGTGGTTATGATTTTGTTTCATTAACAGTAGTTATGGTTTCTTCTGACAGTAGTTATGACTTTGTTTCATTGACAGTAGCTATGACTTTGTTTCATTGACAGTAGTTATGACTTTGTTTCATTGAAAGTAGCTATGTCTTTGTTTCATTGACAGTAGTTATGACTTTGTTTCATTGACAGTAGCTATGACTTTGTTTCATTGACAGTAGCTATGACTTTGTTTCATTGACAGTAGTTATGGTTTCTTCTGACAGTAGTTATGACTTTGTTTCGTTGACAGTAGTTATGGTTTGTTCTGACAATAGTTATGACTTTGTTTCGTTGACAGTAGTTATGGTTTGTTCTGACAGTAGTTATGACTTTGTTTCATTGACAGTAGTTATGGTTTCTTCTGACAGTAGTTATGACTTTGTTTCATTGATAGTAGTTATGACTTTGTTTCATTGACAGTAGTTATGACTTTGTTTCATTGACAGTAGTTATGGTTTCTTCTGACAGTAGTTATGACTTTGTTTCATTGACAGTAGTTATGGTTTTCCTCTGACAGTAGTTATGACTTTGTTTCATTGACAGTAGTTATGGTTTCTTCTGACAGTAGTTATGACTGTTTCATTGACAGTAGTTATGGTTTCTTCTGACAGTAGTTATGACTTTGTTTCATTGACAGTAGTTGTGACTTTGTTTCATTGACAGTAGCTATGACTTTGTTTCATTGACAGTAGTTATGACTTTGTTTCATTGAAAGTAGCTATGTCTTTGTTTCATTGACAGTAGTTATGACTTTGTTTCATTGACAGTAGCTATGACTTTGTTTCATTGACAGTAGTTATGGTTTCTTCTGACAGTGATTATGATTTTCTTTCATTGACAGTAGTTATAGTTTCTTCTGACAGTAGTTATGACTTTGTTTCGTTGACAGTAGTTATGGTTTGTTCTGACAGTAGTTATGACTTTGTTTCATTGACAGTAGTTATGGTTTCTTCTGACAGTAGTTATGACTTTGTTTCATTGATAGTAGTTATGACTTTGTTTCATTGACAGTAGTTATGACTTTGTTTCATTGACAGTAGTTATGGTTTCTTCTGACAGTAGTTATGACTTTGTTTCATTGACAGTAGTTATGGTTTCTTCTGACAGTAGTTATGATTTTGTTTCATTGACAGTAGTTATGGTTTCTTCTGACAGTAGTTATGACTGTTTCATTGACAGTAGTTATGGTTTCTTCTGACAGTAGTTATGACTTTGTTTCATTGACAGTAGTTATGGGGGTTTTTCTGACAGTAGTTATGACTTTGTTTCATTGACAGTGGTTATGATTTTGTTTCATTGACAGTAGTTATGGTTTCTTCTGACAGTAGTTATGACTTTGTTTCATTGACAGTAGCTATGACTTTGTTTCATTGACAGTAGTTATGACTTTGTTTCATTGAAAGTAGCTATGTCTTTGTTTCATTGACAGTAGTTATGACTTTGTTTCATTGACAGTAGCTATGACTTTGTTTCATTGACAGTAGTTATGGTTTCTTCTGACAGTGGTTATGATTTTGTTTCATTAACAGTAGTTATAGTTTCTTCTGACAGTAGTTATGACTTTGTTTCGTTGACAGTAGTTATGGTTTGTTCTGACAGTAGTTATGACTTTGTTTCATTGACAGTAGTTATGGTTTCTTCTGACAGTAGTTATGACTTTGTTTCATTGATAGTAGTTATGACTTTGTTTCATTGACAGTAGTTATGACTTTGTTTCATTGACAGTAGTTATGGTTTTCCTCTGACAGTAGTTATGACTTTGTTTCATTGACAGTAGTTATGGTTTCTTCTGACAGTAGTTATGACTGTTTCATTGACAGTAGTTATGGTTTCTTCTGACAGTAGTTATGAGTTTGTTTCATTGACAGTAGTTGTGACTTTGTTTCATTGACAGTAGCTATGACTTTGTTTCATTGACAGTAGTTATGACTTTGTTTCATTGACAGTAGTTATGGTTTCTTCTGACAGTAGTTATGACTTTGTTTCATTGATAGTAGTTATGACTTTGTTTCGTTGACAGTAGTTATGGTTTGTTCTGACAGTAGTTATGACTTTGTTTCATTGACAGTAGTTATGGTTTCTTCTGACAGTAGTTATGACTTTGTTTCATTGACAGTAGTTATGACTTTGTTTCATTGACAGTAGTTATGGTTTCTTCTGACAGTAGTTATGACTTTGTTCCATTGACAGTAGTTATGACTTTGTTAAATTGACAGTAGTTATGGTTTCTTCTGACAGTAGTTATGACTTTGTTTCGTTGACAGTAGTTATGGTTTGTTCTGACAGTAGTTATGACTTTGTTTCATTGACAGTAGTTATGGTTTCTTCTGACAGTAGTTATGACTTTCTTTCATTGATAGTAGTTATGACTTTGTTTCATTGACAGTAGTTATGACTTTGTTTCATTGACAGTAGTT
Source organism: Gigantopelta aegis (assembly GCF_016097555.1). Taxonomy (NCBI): domain Eukaryota; kingdom Metazoa; phylum Mollusca; class Gastropoda; order Neomphalida; family Peltospiridae; genus Gigantopelta; species Gigantopelta aegis. Next base: position 82,952,159 of record NC_054708.1, on the reverse strand, counting down.
ATGGTTTCTTCTGACAGTAGTTATGACTTTGTTTCATTGACAGTAGTTATGGTTTCTTCTGACAGTAGTTATGACTGTTTCATTGACAGTAGTTATAGTTTCTTCTGACAGTAGTTATGACTTTGTTTCATTGACAGTAGCTATGACTTTGTTTCATTGACAGTAGTTATGACTTTGTTTCATTGAAAGTAGCTATGTCTTTGTTTCATTGACAGTAGTTATGACTTTGTTTCATTGACAGTAGCTATGACTTTGTTTCATTGACAGTAGTTATGGTTTCTTCTGACAGTGGTTATGATTTTGTTTCATTGACAGTAGTTATAGTTTCTTCTGACAGTAGTTATGACTTTGTTTCGTTGACAGTAGTTATGGTTTGTTCTGACAGTAGTTATGACTTTGTTTCATTGACAGTAGTTATGACTTTGTTTCATTGACAGTAGTTATGACTTTGTTTCATTGACAGTAGTTATGGTTTCTTCTGACAGTAGTTATGACTTTGTTTCATTCACAGTAGTTATGGTTTCTTCTGACAGTAGTTATGACTTTGTTTCATTGGCAGTAGTTATGGTTTCTTCTGACAGTAGTTATGACTTTGTTTCATTGACAGTAGTTATGGTTTCTTCTGACAGTAGTTATGACTTTGTTTCGTTGACAGTAGTTATGGTTTCTTCTGACAGTGGTTATGATTTTGTTTCATTGACAGTAGTTATAGTTTCTTCTGACAGTAGTTATGACTTTGTTTCGTTGACAGTAGTTATGGTTTGTTCTGACAGTAGTTATGACTTTGTTTCGTTGACAGTAGTTATGGTTTGTTCTGACAGTAGTTATGACTTTGTTTCATTGACAGTAGTTATGGTTTCTTCTGACAGTAGTTATGACTTTGTTTCATTGACAGTAGTTATGACTTTGTTTCATTGACAGTAGTTATGACTTTGTTTCATTGACAGTAGTTATGGTTTCTTCTGACAGTAGTTATGACTTTGTTTCATTGACAGTAGTTATGGTTTCTTCTGACAGTAGTTATGACTGTTTCATTGACAGTAGTTATGGTTTCTTCTGACAGTAGTTATGACTTTGTTTCATTGACAGTAGTTATGGGTTTTATTCTGACAGTAGTTATGACTTTGTTTCATTGACAGTCGTTATGATTTTGTTTCATTGACAGTAGTTATGGTTTCTTCTGACAGTAGTTATGACTTTGTTTCATTGACAGTAGTTATGGTTTCTTCTGACAGTAGTTATGACTTTGTTTCATTGACAGTAGCTATGACTTTGTTTCATTGACAGTAGTTATGACTTTATTTCATTGAAAGTAGCTATGTCTTTGTTTCATTGACAGTAGTTATGACTTTGTTTCATTGACAGTAGCTATGACTTTGTTTCATTGACAGTAGTTATGGGTTTTTTTCTGACAGTAGTTATGACTTTGTTTCATTGACAGTGGTTATGATTTTGTTTCATTGACAGTAGTTATGGTTTCTTCTGACAGTAGTTATGACTTTGTTTCATTGACAGTAGTTATGGTTTCTTCTGACAGTAGTTATGACTTTGTTTCATTGACAGTAGTTATGACTTTGTTTCTGACAGTAGTTATGACTTTGTTTCATTGACAGTAGTTATGGTTTCTTCTGACAGTACTTTGTTTCATTGACAGTAGCTATGACTTTGTTTCATTGACAGTAGTTATGACTTTGTTTCATTGACAGTAGTTATGTCTTTGTTTCATTGACAGTAGTTATGACTTTGTTTCATTGACAGTAGCTATGACTTTGTTTCATTGACAGTAGTTATAGTTTCTTCTGACAGTAGTTATGACTTTGTTTCATTGACAGTAGTTATGGTTTCTCTGACAGTAGTTATGACTTTGTTTCATTGACAGTAGTTATGGTTTCTTCTGACAGTAGTTATGACTTTGTTTCATTGACAGTAGTTATGGTTTCTTCTGACAGTAGTTATGACTTTGTTTCATTGACAGTAGTTATGGTTTCTTCTGACAGTGGTTATGATTTTGTTTCATTGACAGTAGTTATAGTTTCTTCTGACAGTAGTTATGACTTTGTTTCATTGACAGTAGTTATGGTTTGTTCTGACAGTAGTTATGACTTTGTTTCATTGACAGTAGTTATGAGTGACAGTAGTTATGACTTTGTTTCATTGACAGTAGTTATGGTTTCTTCTGACAGTAGTTATGACTTTGTTTCATTGACAGTAGTTATGGTTTCTTCTGACAGTAGTTATGACTTTGTTTCATTGACAGTAGTTATGGTTTCTTCTGACAGTAGTTATGACTTTGTTTCATTGACAGTAGTTATGGTTTCTTCTGACAGTAGTTATGACTTTGTTTCATTGACAGTAGTTATGGTTTCTTCTGACAGTAGTTATGACTTTGTTTCATTGACAGTAGTTATGGTTTGTTTCTGACAGTAGTTATGGTTTCTTCTGACAGTAGTTATGACTTTGTTTCATTGACAGTAGTATGACTTTGTTTCATTGACAGTAGTTATGACTTTGTTTCATTGACAGTAGTTATGGTTTGTTTCTGACAGTAGTTATGGTTTGTTTCATTGACAGTAGTTATGACTTTGTTTCATTGACAGTAGTTATGACTTTGTTTCTGACAGTAGTTATGACTTTGTTTCATTGACAGTAGTTATGTCTTTGTTTCATTGACAGTAGTTATGACTTTGTTTCATTGACAGTAGCTATGACTTTGTTTCATTGATAGTAGTTATGACTTTGTTTCGTTGACAGTAGTTATGGTTTGTTCTGACAGTAGTTATGACTTTGTTTCATTGACAGTAGTTATGGTTTCTTCTGACAGTAGTTATGACTTTGTTTCAATGACAGTAGTTATGACTTTGTTTCATTGACAGTAGTTATGGTTTCTTCTGACAGTAGTTATGACTTTGTTCCATTGACAGTAGTTATGACTTTGTTAAATTGACAGTAGTTATGGTTTCTTCTGACAGTAGTTATGACTTTGTTTCATTGACAGTAGTTATGGTTTCTTCTGACAGTAGTTATGACTTTGTTTCATTGACAGTAGTTATGGTTTCTTCTGACAGTAGTTATGACTTTGTTTCATTGACAGTAGTTATGACTTTGTTTCATTGACAGTAGTTATGACTTTGTTTCATTGACAGTAGTTATGGTTTCTTCTGACAGTAGTTATGACTTTGTTTCATTGACAGTAGTTATGGTTTCTTCTGACAGTAGTTATGACTGTTTCATTGACAGTAGTTATGGTTTCTTCTGACAGTAGTTATGACTTTGTTTCATTGACAGTAGCTATGACTTTGTTTCATTGACAGTAGTTATGACTTTGTTTCATTGAAAGTAGCTATGTCTTTGTTTCATTGACAGTAGTTATGACTTTGTTTCATTGACAGTAGCTATGACTTTGTTTCATTGACAGTAGTTTGGTTTCTTCTGACAGTGGTTATGATTTTGTTTCATTGACAGTAGTTATAGTTTCTTCTGACAGTAGTTATGACTTTGTTTCATTGACAGTAGTTATGACTTTGTTCTGACAGTAGTTATGACTTTGTTTCATTGACAGTAGTTATGACAGTAGTTAGTTTGTTTCATTGACAGTAGTTTATGACTTTGTTTCATTGACAGTAGTTATGAGTTTGTTTCGTTGACAGTAGTTATGGTTTGTTCTGACAGTAGTTATGACTTTGTTTCATTGACAGTAGTTATGGTTTCTTCTGACAGTAGTTATGACTTTGTTTCATTGACAGTAGTTATGACTTTGTTTCATTGACAGTAGTTATGGTTTCTTCTGACAGTAGTTATGACTTTGTTTCATTGACAGTAGTTATGACTTTGTTAAATTGACAGTAGTTATGGTTTCTTCTGACAGTAGTTATGACTTTGTTTCGTTGACAGTAGTTATGGTTTGTTCTGACAGTAGTTATGACTTTGTTTCATTGGCAGTAGTTATGGTTTCTTCTGACAGTAGTTATGACTTTGTTTCATTGACAGTAGTTATGACTTTGTTTCATTGACAGTAGTTATGACTTTGTTTCATTGACAGTAGTTATGGTTTCTTCTGACAGTAGTTATGACTTTGTTTCATTGACAGTAGTTATGGTTTCTTCTGACAGTAGTTATGACTTTGTTTCATTGACAGTAGTTATAGTTTCTTCTGACAGTAGTTATGACTTTGTTTCATTGACAGTAGCTATGACTTTGTTTCATTGACAGTAGTTATGACTTTGTTTCATTGAAAGTAGCTATGTCTTTGTTTCATTGACAGTAGTTATGACTTTGTTTCATTGACAGTAGTTATGACTTTGTTTCATTGACAGTAGTTATGGTTTCTTCTGACAGTGGTTATGATTTTGTTTCATTGACAGTAGTTATAGTTTCTTCTGACAGTAGTTATGACTTTGTTTCGTTGACAGTAGTTATGGTTTGTTCTGACAGTAGTTATGACTTTGTTTCATTGACAGTAGTTATGGTTTGTTCTGACAGTAGTTATGACTTTGTTTCATTGACAGTAGTTATGACTTTGTTTCATTGACAGTAGTTATGACTTTGTTTCATTGACAGTAGTTATGGTTTCTTCTGACAGTAGTTATGACTTTGTTTCATTGACAGTAGTTATGTTTCTTTTAGTTTCTGTTTCATTGACAGTAGTTATGGTTTCTTCTGACAGTAGTTATGACTTTGTTTCATTGACAGTAGTTATGGTTTCTTCTGACAGTAGTTATGACTTTGTTTCATTGACAGTAGTTATGGTTTCTTCTGACAGTAGTTATGACTTTGTTTCGTTGACAGTAGTTATGGTTTGTTCTGACAGTAGTTATGACTTTGTTTCATTGACAGTAGTTATGGTTTCTTCTGACAGTAGTTATGACTTTGTTTCATTGACAGTAGTTATGACTTTGTTTCATTGACAGTAGTTATGACTTTGTTTCATTGACAGTAGTTATGGTTTCTTCTGACAGTAGTTATGACTTTGTTTCATTGACAGTAGTTATGGTTTCTTCTGACAGTAGTTATGACTTTGTTTCATTGACAGTAGTTATGGTTTCTTCTGACAGTAGTTATGACTTTGTTTCATTGACAGTAGTTATGACTTTGTTTCATTGACAGTAGTTATGACTTTGTTTCATTGACAGTAGTTATGGTTTCTTCTGACAGTAGTTATGACTTTGTTTCATTGACAGTAGTTATGGTTTCTTCTGACAGTAGTTATGACTTTGTTTCATTGACAGTAGTTATGACTTTGTTTCTGACAGTAGTTATGACTTTGTTTCATTGACAGTAGTTATGACTTTGTTTCATTGACAGTAGTTATGACTTTGTTTCATTGACAGTAGTTATGACTTTGTTTCATTGACAGTAGTAGTTATGATGACTTTGTTTCATTGACAGTAGTTATGACTTTGTTTCATTGACAGTAGTTATGGTTTCTTCTGACAGTAGTTATGACTTTGTTTCATTGACAGTAGTTATGGTTTCTTCTGACAGTAGTTATGACTTTGTTTCATTGACAGTAGTGACAGTAGTTATGACTTTGTTGACAGTAGTTATGGTTTCTTCTGACAGTAGTTATGACTTTGTTTCATTGACAGTAGTTATCATTGACAGTAGTTATGACTTTGTTTCATTGACAGTAGTTATGACTTTGTTTCATTGACAGTAGTTATGGTTTGTTTCTGACAGTAGTTATGACTTTGTTTCATTGACAGTAGTTATGGTTTCTTCTGACAGTAGTTATGACTTTGTTTCATTGACAGTAGTTATGGTTTCTTCTGACAGTAGTTATGACTTTGTTTCATTGACAGTAGTTATGGTTTCTTCTGACAGTAGTTATGACTTTGTTTCATTGACAGTAGTTATAGTTTCTTCTGACAGTAGTTATGACTTTGTTTCATTGACAGTAGTTATGGTTTCTTCTGACAGTAGTTATGACTTTGTTTCATTGACAGTAGTTATGGTTTGTTTCTGACAGTAGTTATGACTTTGTTTCATTGACAGTAGTTATGACTTTGTTTCTGACAGTAGTTATGACTTTGTTTCATTGACAGTAGTTATGACTTTGTTTCATTGACAGTAGTTATGACTTTGTTTCATTGACAGTAGTTATGGTTTCTTCTGACAGTAGTTATGACTTTGTTTCATTGACAGTAGTTATGGTTTCTTCTGACAGTAGTTATGACTTTGTTTCATTGACAGTAGTTATGGTTTCTTCTGACAGTAGTTATGACTTTGTTTCATTGACAGTAGTTATGGGTTTTTTCTGACAGTAGTTATGACTTTGTTTCATTGACAGTGGTTATGATTTTGTTTCATTGACAGTAGTTATGGTTTCTTCTGACAGTAGTTATGACTTTGTTTCATTGACAGTAGTTATGACTTTGTTTCATTGACAGTAGTTATGACTTTGTTTCATTGACAGTAGTTATGTCTTTGTTTCATTGACAGTAGTTATGACTTTGTTTCATTGACAGTAGCTATGACTTTGTTTCATTGACAGTAGTTATGACTTTGTTTCATTGAAAGTAGCTATGTCTTTGTTTCATTGACAGTAGTTATGACTTTGTTTCATTGACAGTAGCTATGACTTTGTTTCATTGATAGTAGTTATGACTTTGTTTCGTTGACAGTAGTTATGGTTTGTTCTGACAGTAGTTATGACTTTGTTTCATTGACAGTAGTTATGGTTTCTTCTGACAGTAGTTATGACTTTGTTTCATTGACAGTAGTTATGACTTTGTTTCATTGACAGTAGTTAGTGACAGTAGTTATGACTTTGTTCCATTGACAGTAGTTATGACTTTGTTTAAATTGACAGTAGTTATGGTTTCTTCTGACAGTAGTTATATCTTTGTTTCGTTGACAGTAGTTATGGTTTGTTCTGACAGTAGTTATGACTTTGTTTCATTGACAGTAGTTATGGTTTCTTCTGACAGTAGTTATGACTTTGTTTCATTGACAGTAGTTATGACTTTGTTTCATTGACAGTAGTTATGACTTTGTTTCATTGACAGTAGTTATGGTTTCTTCTGACAGTAGTTATGACTTTGTTTCATTGACAGTAGTTATGGTTTCTTCTGACAGTAGTTATGACTGTTTCATTGACAGTAGTTATAGTTTCTTCTGACAGTAGTTATGACTTTGTTTCATTGACAGTAGCTATGACTTTGTTTCATTGACAGTAGTTATGACTTTGTTTCATTGAAAGTAGCTATGTCTTTGTTTCATTGACAGTAGTTATGACTTTGTTTCATTGACAGTAGCTATGACTTTGTTTCATTGACAGTAGTTATGGTTTCTTCTGACAGTGGTTATGATTTTGTTTCATTGACAGTAGTTATAGTTTCTTCTGACAGTAGTTATGACTTTGTTTCGTTGACAGTAGTTATGGTTTGTTCTGACAGTAGTTATGACTTTGTTTCGTTGACAGTAGTTATGGTTTGTTCTGACAGTAGTTATGACTTTGTTTCATTGACAGTAGTTATGACTTTGTTTCATTCACAGTAGTTATGACTTTGTTTCATTGACAGTAGTTATGGTTTCTTCTGACAGTAGTTATGACTTTGTTTCATTGACAGTAGTTATGACTTTGTTTCGTTGACAGTAGTTATGGTTTGTTCTGACAGTAGTTATGACTTTGTTTCATTGACAGTAGTTATGGTTTCTTCTGACAGTAGTTATGACTTTGTTTCATTGACAGTAGTTATGACTTTGTTTCATTGACAGTAGTTATGGTTTCTTCTGACAGTAGTTATGACTTTGTTTCATTGACAGTAGTTATGGTTTCTTCTGACAGTAGTTATGACTTTGTTCCATTGACAGTAGTTATGACTTTGTTAAATTGACAGTAGTTATGGTTTCTTCTGACAGTAGTTATGACTTTGTTTCGTTGACAGTAGTTATGGTTTGTTCTGACAGTAGTTATGACTTTGTTTCATTGACAGTAGTTATGGTTTCTTCTGACAGTAGTTATGACTTTGTTTCATTGATAGTAGTTATGACTTTGTTTCATTGACAGTAGTTATGACTTTGTTTCATTGACAGTAGTTATGGTTTCTTCTGACAGTAGTTATGACTTTGTTTCATTGACAGTAGTTATGGTTTCTTCTGACAGTAGTTATGACTGTTTCATTGACAGTAGTTATAGTTTCTTCTGACAGTAGTTATGACTTTGTTTCATTGACAGTAGCTATGACTTTGTTTCATTGACAGTAGTTATGACTTTGTTTCATTGAAAGTAGCTATGTCTTTGTTTCATTGACAGTAGTTATGACTTTGTTTCATTGACAGTAGCTATGACTTTGTTTCATTGACAGTAGTTATGGTTTCTTCTGACAGTGGTTATGATTTTGTTTCATTGACAGTAGTTATAGTTTCTTCTGACAGTAGTTATGACTTTGTTTCGTTGACAGTAGTTATGGTTTGTTCTGACAGTAGTTATGACTTTGTTTCGTTGACAGTAGTTATGGTTTGTTCTGACAGTAGTTATGACTTTGTTTCATTGACAGTAGTTATGACTTTGTTTCATTGACAGTAGTTATGACTTTGTTTCATTCACAGTAGTTATGGTTTCTTCTGACAGTAGTTATGACTTTGTTTCATTGGCAGTAGTTATGGTTTCTTCTGACAGTAGTTATGACTGTTTCATTGACAGTAGTTATGGTTTCTTCTGACAGTAGTTATGACTTTGTTTCGTTGACAGTAGTTATGGTTTCTTCTGACAGTGGTTATGATTTTGTTTCATTGACAGTAGTTATAGTTTCTTCTGACAGTAGTTATGACTTTGTTTCGTTGACAGTAGTTATGGTTTGTTCTGACAGTAGTTATGACTTTGTTTCGTTGACAGTAGTTATGGTTTGTTCTGACAGTAGTTATGACTTTGTTTCATTGACAGTAGTTATGGTTTCTTCTGACAGTAGTTATGACTTTGTTTCATTGATAGTAGTTATGACTTTGTTTCATTGACAGTAGTTATGACTTTGTTTCATTGACAGTAGTTATGGTTTCTTCTGACAGTAGTTATGACTTTGTTTCCTTGACAGTAGTTATGGTTTCTTCTGACAGTAGTTATGACTGTTTCATTGACAGTAGTTATGGTTTCTTCTGACAGTAGTTATGACTTTGTTTCATTGACAGTAGTTATGGGTTTTTTCTGACAGTAGTTATGACTTTGTTTCATTGACAGTGGTTATGATTTTGTTTCATTGACAATAGTTATGGTTTCTTCTGACAGTAGTTATGTCTTTGTTTCATTGACAGTAGTTATGGTTTCTTCTGACAGTAGTTATGACTTTGTTTCATTGACAGTAGCTATGACTTTGTTTCATTGACAGTAGTTATGACTTTGTTTCATTGAAAGTAGCTATGTCTTTGTTTCATTGACAGTAGTTATGACTTTGTTTCATTGACAGTAGCTATGACTTTGTTTCATTGACAGTAGTTATGGGTTTTTTTCTGACAGTAGTTAGGACTTTGTTTCATTGACAGTGGTTATGATTTTGTTTCATTGACAGTAGTTATGGTTTCTTCTGACAGTAGTTATGACTTTGTTTCATTGACAGTAGTTATGGTTTCTTCTGACAGTAGTTATGACTTTGTTTCATTGACAGTAGCTATGACTTTGTTTCATTGACAGTGGTTATGATTTTGTTTCATTAACAGTAGTTATGGTTTCTTCTGACAGTAGTTATGACTTTGTTTCATTGACAGTAGCTATGACTTTGTTTCATTGACAGTAGTTATGACTTTGTTTCATTGAAAGTAGCTATGTCTTTGTTTCATTGACAGTAGTTATGACTTTGTTTCATTGACAGTAGCTATGACTTTGTTTCATTGACAGTAGTTATGACTTTGTTTCATTGACAGTAGTTATAGTTTCTTCTGACAGTAGTTATGACTTTGTTTCGTTGACAGTAGTTATAGTTTCTTCTGACAGTAGTTATGACTTTGTTTCGTTGACAGTAGTTATGATTTGTTCTGACAGTAGTTATGACTTTGTTTCATTGACAGTAGTTATGACTTTGTTTCATTGACAGTAGTTATGACTTTGTTTCATTGACAGTAGTTATGGTTTCTTCTGACAGTAGCTATGACTTTGTTTCATTGATAGTAGTTATGACTTTGTTTCGTTGACAGTAGTTATGGTTTCTTCTGACAGTAGTTATGACTTTGTTTCGTTGACAGTAGTTATGGTTTGTTCTGACAATAGTTATGACTTTGTTTCGTTGACAGTAGTTATGGTTTGTTCTGACAGTAGTTATGAATTTGTTTCATTGACAGTAGTTATGGTTTTCCTCTGACAGTAGTTATGACTTTGTTTCATTGACAGTAGTTATGGTTTCTTCTGACAGTAGTTATGACTGTTTCATTGACAGTAGTTATGGTTTCTTCTGACAGTAGTTATGAGTTTGTTTCATTGACAGTAGTTGTGACTTTGTTTCATTGACAGTAGCTATGACTTTGTTTCATTGACAGTAGTTATGACTTTGTTTCATTGAAAGTAGCTATGTCTTTGTTTCATTGACAGTAGTTATGACTTTGTTTCATTGACAGTAGCTATGACTTTGTTTCATTGACAGTAGTTATGGTTTCTTCTGACAGTGATTATGATTTTGTTTCATTGACAGTAGTTATAGTTTCTTCTGACAGTAGTTATGACTTTGTTTCGTTGACAGTAGTTATGGTTTGTTCTGACAGTAGTTATGACTTTGGTTCGTTGACAGTAGTTATGGTTTGTTCTGACAGTAGTTATGACTTTGTTTCATTGACAGTAGTTATGGTTTCTTCTGACAGTAGTTATGACTTTGTTTCATTGATAGTAGTTATGACTTTGTTTCATTGACAGTAGTTATGACTTTGTTTCATTGACAGTAGTTATGGTTTCTTCTGACAGTAGTTATGACTTTGTTTCATTGACAGTAGTTATGGTTTCTTCTGACAGTAGTTATGATTTTGTTTCATTGACAGTAGTTATGGTTTCTTCTGACAGTAGTTATGACTGTTTCATTGACAGTAGTTATGGTTTCTTCTGACAGTAGTTATGACTTTGTTTCATTGACAGTAGTTATGGGGTTTTTTCTGACAGTAGTTATGACTTTGTTTCATTGACAGTGGTTATGATTTTGTTTCATTGACAGTAGTTATGGTTTCTTCTGACAGTAGTTATGACTTTGTTTCATTGACAGTAGCTATGACTTTGTTTCATTGACAGTGGTTATGATTTTGTTTCATTAACAGTAGTTATGGTTTCTTCTGACAGTAGGTATGACTTTGTTTCATTGACAGTAGCTATGACTTTGTTTCATTGACAGTAGTTATGACTTTGTTTCATTGAAAGTAGCTATGTCTTTGTTTCATTGACAGTAGTTATGACTTTGTTTCATTGACAGTAGCTATGACTTTGTTTCATTGACAGTAGTTATGGTTTCTTCTGACAGTGGTTATGATTTTGTTTCATTGACAGTAGTTATAGTTTCTTCTGACAGTAGTTATGACTTTGTTTCGTTGACAGTAGTTATGGTTTGTTCTGACAGTAGTTATGACTTTGTTTCATTGACAGTAGTTATGGTTTCTTCTGACAGTAGTTATGACTTTGTTTCATTGATAGTAGTTATGACTTTGTTTCATTGACAGTAGTTATGACTTTGTTTCATTGACAGTAGTTGTGGTTTCTTCTGACAGTAGCTATGACTTTGTTTCATTGACAGTAGTTGTGGTTTCTTGTGACAGTAGTTATGACTTTGTTTCATTGACAGTAGTTGTGGTTTCTTCTGACAGTAGGTATGACTTTGTTTCATTGAGAGTAGCTATGGTTTCTTCTGACAGTAGTTATAACTTTGTTTCATTGACAGTAGTTATGACTTTGTTTCATTGACAGTAGTTATGACTTTGTTTCATTGACAGTAGCTATGACTTTGTTTCATTGACAGTAGTCGTGGTTTCTTCTGACAGTAGCTATGACTTTGTTTCATTGACAGTTGTCACGGGGATCCTATAATACCCGTAACTGAATGAAACACGATTATCCAAATATATCTCCTAACTGTATATCTATTAGATCTCTCTGTAACAGGCAGTTATACCCGCTGGCTCGTCTAGGTATGATCAGAGATAAGATCTTATATAAAGTATATATTATTATAGAACGTTTAGTTCACTAGAAAACACAACAAAAACACAATACACTTTGGAATCTGTATTAACCTACGCAGACCAATGTACTGCCGCAGTAGTTAATTAACAACAACAAATAATAACAACCCAGAACTGATAACTTAATTAGTTAATCTCTAGGTGTCTAGTTTACACAATATGCTAATCACTTCACCGTGACACAACACCCACACGTGTGATAATTGAGAAACGCTTCCAGGAGAACTTAATTAATAAAGGAATTACAACTCTATTCCTAACTTGTTAATTTTTAATTAACCCTTACTACTCGTTCAGTAACGTGTGATAATTGAGAAACGCTTCCAGGAGAACTTAATTAATAAAGGAATTACAACTCTATTCCTAACTGGTTAATTTTTAATTAACCCTTAACTACTCATTCAGTAACCTTGTAACACAGAATTAATACTGGTATCTATCTCAATAAAGACAATAACCTACAGTTTACCTAGGTCCTCTAGGATGACTGGTTAAGCTTTTTATGATTATTTAGGACAGTGAGCCTACAGATTACTGCGTCAGATGACCGGCAGCACCGTCTAAATAATATTGGTATAATACAGTATTAAAATATTTAAAGTCACATCAATCACATCAAGGTTATACACAGAGCAGAAAATATATAATTACCAGTCCAGACGGACTAACGTTCCCCCTGGACGCCTTCCAATATGTTTCTCTCTGATATCTCTAAAATCCTAGCTATTTATTCAAAACTCTCAGAGACAGCGAATATCGCCTGGGGCACAACGCGGTACCTCACCTATCATCTGATATTTCCACCTCTCCCAGAGTCGGTATATTTTCTTAGATGACCAGACATTCTGTCGCCAGTCGCCAAATCACGGTTGTAAAAACCGCACTCGCGGAGGTATTACGTAACTACTGGCCACCTGGGCTAAGCGCATTTGGAACTGCACACGGCCCTCTAAAACAATTAATATCGCCACAGGCGAAAAGAAATTAAGAGCATGTACCGTCACAACAGTAGTTATGGTTTCTTCTGACAGTAATTATGATTTTGTTTCATTGACAGTAGTTGTGGTTTCTTCTGACAGTAGCTATGACTTTGTTTCATTGACAGTAGTTGTGGTTTCTTCTGACAGTAGTTATGACTTTGTATCATTGAGAGTAGTTATGACTTTGTTTCATTGACAGTAGTTATGATTTTGTTTCATTGACAGTAGTTGTGGTTTCTTCTGACAGTAGCTATGACTTTGTTTTATTGACAGTAGTTATGACTTTGTTTCATTGACAGTAGTTATGGTTTCTTCTGACAGTAGTTATGACTTTGTTTCATTGACAGTAGTTATGGTTTCTTCTGACAGTAGTTATGACTTTGTTTCATTGACAGTGGGTATGGTTTCTTCTGACAGTAGTTATGACTTTGTTTCGTCTGACTAGTGTTGGGAATCAGTTGCAATTTCATCATCGATCATTAGTTGTAATCGGTTAGCACTAATCGATTGACTTTGGATTATACAATCGGTTAGAATGTGTAGGAACTTGGAGACGATCGAACAAAGTTTTACTTTTAAATGTTCTTACATATTCCAAACAAACATCTTTTACATGAGATGTGAATTTTGTTGCAGGTTTGTAGAATATTTTGAAGAACAATATAGCAAAAACATAAATGTAGAGTTCAAATAGCATAATGAATTAATTTCTTCAATATAGGTCGATATCCATAAGCAACTGAACAGCTACATTTAAGCATTCTACAGTGATACTTCGTTTAAATAGTTTGTTATGCAACTGAAACAAAATGCAAGGGAAAACATAGGAAATCGCTTAAAAACCGCACACCCTAGTTCCATCCAGCGAAAATAAATTGTAATTTGGTTAATCTACAAACCTGTAACACACTTAGATCACGTTTTTATCAAATGGAGTAAAAAAGCAGGTTTTATATCAATAAATACCATGGGAATCCCCATGTCCCAATTGCTTGAAATAATTTTGAAAGTTTGTATTCTGATGTCACCGGTAGATGTCGCTCGAAGCACAACAATGCCTACGTCACGACAAAGTTCACAGACTTGGGGTGCGTTCTTTTCACCTCTCCTGGACATGTTCCAGCTGTTCTGTCCTGGTTGTATCCCCTCTCCAGATATCATAGGACTTAGCAAAAGTATTGGTTTTAAGGGTTTGTAACGTTTTGTATTGAGATACTTACTTGTCTGAACTTTATTGTTACTGAAAATGTTCACGAACTGCGAAGAAAAATCTCAAAAATGAACAACAACAAATCGGATGTTGATTGCGCGAACCATACACGAGAAAACAAACCGAACCAAAATGATAACGGTCACGTGGTATACCAACGTCTGTGACATTGAAATGGAAATATCCCGTCTAAAAATAGATTAGACCTTGTCTGCTCAACGGTTTTTTCTCAAACGTGCGTCCGTTTTTCAGAAATACGAAAAATAAATTTTGTGGTTTTACAAACACCAGGATTACCAGGATTACCAAAAAACACTTCAGGTGAATGGAAATGTATATTCTAAATAATAAACGGTAAGTAAAGTGCAATTTTATTTGTGAAAAAATGGGTTTAATAGCGAAAAACAACGCCGTAATGGTTAACAACTAGCCGTAACTAGGGTGTGTCCCTTTAAAGTAAAAACTATACTTCAGACATATAATATGCTGGGATTTGGGTTTGTTGTCACATGTCAGTAAAATCATAATACACTTTTATTTTACTTTATGTTAATGACTGCTTGAACCTTTACAAATGTAACACGAACGACAAGTGTGAAAATACATAAATGTCAAGGAACACACGGATTTACTAGTACATAGCCTCAAAAGGTTAAAAATTAAGAAACGTACCTAATAATACTTCGACAGATCCTAAAATCGACGGTCGCCCAACGGACTATCTTTGTAAAATTCTTAGTCGCCCTTAGCCAATAGCGATTGCTAATTTATCAACCCTGTAATAGCCCACAAATACTGGATTTGATGAATACAAATTCTGACGAGAAAGGAAATATTTACTGCGGTTATCATTTTCCACGACAATCGATTATCACATCGATCATCACATCGCTAGAACCCTAACCGATCAATCTTTGATTATCACATCGATTATCACATCGATCATCACATCGCTAGAGCCCTAACCGATCAATCTTTGATTATCACATCGATCATCACATCGCTAGAACCCTAACCGATCAATCTTTGATTATCACATCGATTATCACATCGATCATCACATCGCTAGAACCCTAACCGATCAATCTTTGATTATCACATCGATTATCACATCGATCATCACATCGCTAGAACCCTAACCGATCAATCTTCGATTATCACATCGATTATCACATCGATCATCACATCGCTAGAGCCCTAACCGATCAATCTTTGATTATCACATCGATTATCACATCGATCATCACATCGCTAGAGCCCTAACCGATCAATCTTTGATTATCACATCGATCATCACATCGCTAGAACCCTAACCGATCAATCTTTGATTATCACATCGATTATCACATCGATCATCACATCGCTAGAACCCTAACCGATCAATCTTTGATTATCACATCGATTATCACATCGATCATCACATCGCTAGAACCCTAACCGATCAATCTTCGATTATCACATCGATTATCACATCGATCATCACATCGCTAGAGCCCTAACCGATCAATCTTTGATTATCACATCGATCATCACATCGATCATCACATCGCTAGAACCCTAACCGATCAATCTTTGATTATCACATCGATTATCACATCGATCATCACATCGCTAGAGCCCTAACCGATCAATCTTTGATTATCACATCGATCATCACATCGATCATCACATCGCTAGAACCCTAACCGATCAATCTTCGATTATCACATCGATTATCACATCGATCATCACATCGCTAGAGCCCTAACCGACCAATCTTTGATTATCACATCGATCATCACATCGATCATCACATCGCTAGAGCCCTAACCGATCAATCTTCGATTATAATCGATTATCGGAACACCACTTCTTCTGACAGTAGTTATGATTTTGTTTCTCCTGACAGTAGTTAAGAGTTCTTTCTGACAGTAGTTATGGTTTAATTGTTCACTGACAGACGTTGTTTAGTTTTTCAGACAGTAGTTATAGTTTGTTCCTACTGGCAGTGGGTACACTACTGCTGTTACTGACAACGCTTATGGTTCCCTTTTACTGCCAACAATGATTCCTTGTTTTGCTGTTGTTGGTGAACAGAGTTTGTGTTAATGCTTTTATATAGAAATTAATGTATAAGACAAGACATTGTGCTGTTATTAATTGTTCACAGTCCTCGTTGTTCTGTGTCGCCGATAATCGATCACCTACGCCCATCACTGCCATTAAGAGACTCGTCTAGTTTCCTGGATGCTCGAAACTCTAGTGGTATATGAGCATGTAAAAAATATTCGTACTCGCACTCTAGTTTCCTGGGACCCGACTCCATCATTAGTCTCAAACTGCAGACCTAAACATAGCCAACAAATACGTGTTTAGAATCACACATAGTATCAAGGTATCATAAATGACTTTTGGAAAAAAATATTAAGGCGTTTGTGTCAGTGTGGAGATTAAAAATGAGTAAAATAAATTTTGCTGTAAGTTTGTTGCTGTTTTGTTCCCTTTCTTTTTTTTCTTTCTTTTTTTTAAAAAGAATAACGAGTTTAACATTACATGGATAGATTAACTTTTTGTTTAGTTTTCGTAGCCTCACTATTTAACTGATAGTGGTGATTTTGATGATGACGATTATGAGAATATGACGAGGATGATAATGATAATGACGACAACGATGGTGGTGGTGATGGTGATGGTGATGGTGATGATGATGATGATGGTGATGGTGGTGGTGATGGTAATGGTGATGGCAATGGTGATGGTGATGGTGGTAATGGTGGTGATCGTGATGGTGGTAATGATGGTGATGATGGTGATGATGATGGTAGTGATAATGGTGGTGATGGTGGTGACGATGGTGATAATGATGATGGTGATGGTGGTGATGATGATGATGGTGGTGGTGGTGGTGATGATGATGGTGGTGATGATGGTGATGGTGGTCGTGATGATTGTGATTATGGTAGTAATGGTGGTGGTGGTGGTACTAGTGGTGATGGTGGTGATGATGGTGATGGTGGTGATGAGGTGATGGTCGTCGTGATAATGGTGATTATGGTAGTGATGGTGGTGGTGGTGGTACTAGTGGTGATGGTGGTGATGATGGTGATGATGGTGGTGATGATGGTGATAGTGGTGGTGAGGTGATGGTCGTCATGATGATGGTGATTATGGTAGTGATGGTGTAGGTGGTGGTACTGGTGGTGATGGTGGTAATGATGATGATGATGAAGATGATGGCGGTGGTGGTGGTGGTGGTGGTGGTGGTGGTGGTGGTGATGGTAGTGGTGGTGGTAATGATGATGATGATGACGCCGATGATGATGATGATGGTGGTGGTGGTGGCGGTGGTGGTGATGGTGGTGGTGGTTATGATGGTGGTGATGATGGTAGTGATGGTGGTGGTGGTGGTGGTGGTGGTGGTGGGGGATTCGGTTTCTTCCTAGTCCCATCCTGGGCACCCCGATTGGTACACCAAAGGCATTAATGGGAAACTGCACAACAAATATAATTTGCTGGCGGGTTTTTTTTGTATTTATTTGTTTGTTTGTTTGTAGGAGTAGCTTATCTAATGGCAATGAGTATCACGTGTCTCACGTTTCCTGTATCTCTGTCTCTCTCACTCACTCTCTGTATTTTTCACTGTGTTTCTGTCTCTCTCTGTCACTGTCTCTGTCTGTCTCTCTGTCTCTGTCTCTGTCTGTCTCTCTGTCTCTGTCTCTGTCTCTGTCTCTCTCTCTCTCTCTCTCTCTCTCTCTCTCTCTCTCTCTCTCGTTCTCTCTCTCTCTCTCTCTCTCTCTCTCTCTCTCTCTCTCTCTCTCTCTCTCTCTCTCTCTCTCTCTCTCTCTCTCTCTCTCTCTCGCTCTCTCTCGCTCTCTCTCTCTCCCTCGCTGTCTCTGTCTCTCACCCTCTCTCTCTTTCTCTCAATCTGTTCTTTGACGGCAGAGAGGCAGATGGCTGGAACACCTCTGTGCGCGAGTCCTGCGTCCACAGAACGCTCCTGTTCTAATGAGATATTTATTGATGCCCTTAGCTGCCTTCACACCTTCGTAAGTCGCCAGGAGACGAGCTCTCCCAGCGTACACGTCGGTCTAATGGGTTCACGTCAAATATTAAAACTCGCTGGTGTGAAAACACCGAGTGCAGGGAGGAGACGATATTGTCTGCAGAGTCCGAGGGTCATCCAATATGACATTAAAGATCTCTCTAATTCACTGTACACCATCCGCCAGCAGTCTGTTAAAGAGTGCTTTGTGGCTTCTCAATGGATGTTTTTTTAATTTCCATTAATTCTCGTCTGTTAAAAGGTTGAAGCAGACGATTTGCGTATTTTCAAAGAGAACAAAAATTTGTTTAACAATACATCAGAATCTTGTTTAATAGGCGTGTCAGTCATGAAAAACCCCATCATAATTATGGCACGTGGTTCTAAAGTATGACAGAAGAAACCTGCTCGTAGCTATTTCTTTCAATTAGAAGAACAATATGTAGTATATACAGTTCTCTGCGGACAGAATACTACACACTTTCATATATCACATATTTAAAATCCAGTGTTTTCTAAAGCAATGGAATACCGGTGTAGCATTTAATTTGCACTCCCCGAGAATATGCACCCCCCAGTCATTATTATACGTATAATTTGCACTCTCCCAGTTATTATTATACGTATAATACGCACTCCCCTTGAATTATTTGCACTCCCCTAGTTATTATTATACATATAATGTGCACTCACCACTACTATGTTTGAATATTTCAATGAATACAATCCACATTCAATATTAGTCCCCTATCGGTCCAACCGGAAGGGTTATTTATAGGATTCCCACATAAAGTTTTGTGGATAGGTTTTTTCCTCAATACCATAAAATATTGAACTGAAATTTGTCATATACTGTTAAAGATCCAGTTTGACTTTCATGACGATTTACACAATTTTGACCGAATTAGGGGATACGGAAATTTGTTTTCCGAACTCTCCCCCCCCCCCCCCCCCAATGCCTCATACTGAGCTGAAATTTTGCATATAGCTTTATAGTGTACCATTAAATATCAAGTTTGACTTTCTTGACGATTTACTTTACATGTAGCTTTATCATATACTACTACATATCAAGTGTGACTTTCATAACTATTTACTAATATTTATAGAGTTATTGCCCTCGAACTTAGAAGATGCGAAAATGTGTTTTTCTGTCTGTTTTTTTTGTTTGTTTTGTTTTTTGCAATTCCTCAACATATTTAGTTGATATCTTGTGTATAGCTTTACAGATCATGAAGTTTTACCTATTTTTCACAAAGATATAGCCCTTGAATTTTGGCGAAACAAAAATTTGTTTTCCAAACTTTGTTTTTGCAATGCTTCAATATATTGAGCTGTGTTGTTGTGTATAGCTTTATGATGTAATATTACATATCAAGTTTGACTTTTATGGCAATTTGCCCATTTGGTTTTATAGAGTTATAGCCCTTGAACTTAGGAGATATGAAAATATGTTTTTCGGACTTTTTTCAGTGCCTGAAGATACAGTGTACTGAGATTAAATTTTGTTTACAGCTTTGTCATGTACTGTCACATATCAAGTTTAACTTCCATGTCAATTTACACATTTTAAACAGAACTTAGAAAATACAAAAAATTGTTGGGCCCTGTAAAGGACATGTATTGCTTTAGCATTATTCCCAGAATGCTTGTTATACATATACACACATTTCTTTTATTATACACACAACCTACACTCTGCACTCATCAATATAAATGTATTCTGCATTCCACAAATATGACTATATATGTGATTTACACTGCACGTTCATTACTATACATATAAAACGGAAAGTGTTGTCTAAATTATATGTATATATAATGAATGGGGAGTGTAGATTATACGTATAATAATGAATGTGGAGTGCATATTACATATAATAATGAATCGGGAGTGAACATTATATGAATAATAATGAACAGGAAGTGCAGATTATGTGTATATCAATACATGTTAGGTGTAGATTATAAGTACATGTATAATAGTAAATGGGGAGTGTATATTTTATGTATACTAATGTATGGGTAGTATAGAATATTTGTCTAATATTGAACGTAGAGTTGATTATGTGAATAATAGTGAATGGGGACTGCAGCTTATATGTATATTTAAAAGAACAACGTGTCATTTGGCAGGATTGTCAATTGATAATAATGAATGGGGAGTGTACATGTATATTGTATGTATAATAATGAATGGGGAGTGCATATTATATATATTTAAAAACACAAAGTTTCATTTCATAGGATTGTCAATTGATAGCAATCATTGGGGAGTAATATTATATGTATAATAATGAATGGGGTGTACATATTACATGTATAGTAATGGATGGGGAATGCAGATTATACATATACTAATTAATGGGCAGTGTAGATTATATGTCTAATAGTGAAAGGGGAGTATAGATTATACATATACTAATTAATGGGCAGTGTAGATTATGTCTAATAATGAAAGGGGAGTATAGATTATACGTATAATAATGAATGGAGAGAGTATATTATACATAGTATAATGAATGGGGAATGTAGATTATATATATAATACTGAATGGGGAGTGTACATTATACGTATAATAATAAATGGGTTGTGCAGATTATATGTATAATAATGCATATGGAGTGCATATTACATATTATAATGAATGGGGAGTGTAGATTATATGAATAATAATGACGGAGAGTAAAGATTATGTCTATAACAACGAATGTAAGGTGTAGATTATAAGTATAATAGTGAATGGGTAGTGCACATTATATGTATAATAATGTATGGGTTTTATAGAATATATGTCTAATAATGAACGTAGAGTAGATTATGTGTATATTATACGTATAATTATGAATGGGGAGTGTAGATTATATGTATAATATTGAATGGGGAGTGTGGATTATACGTATAATAATGAACGGGTAGTGCCCATTATAATAATTTATAGTAATTTATGGGTGTTATAGAATATAAATCCAATAATTAATGTAGAGCTTTGCAATGCTATCTCCACATAATTCCTGTCATATTAATGGGAAGTAAGGGAAGTAAGGGATGGGTGAAGAGATTCTATGACCCAGGAATGTTTTGCTCTCCTTGGATCCGCCCCTGATTCACATAGCCATCTAGATTCGCCACTGATATTTATATCAACGTTTACAAAATGCACTGGCCATACAAACATAAAAAAACGCAAAAAATATAATTATGTGAATGCTTAAAACATTATAATCTACGTGTAATATAAACTGGGGGAGTGCATATTATTCAGAGGGAGTGCATATTATACATATAATATAGACTGGGAGAGTGCATATTACATGTATAATACGCACTGGGGAGTGCTTATTCTACGTATAATCTTGACTGGGGAGTGCAAATCCAGGGGAGTGCAAATTATATGCGACACCGGCCCACTGCATTCGAAAGGAAATAACAGACAGACAGACAGAAACAGAGAGACAGACAAATCGACAGAGAGATTGGAGTATCTTTGTAATATCGCAGGCTACTGCTAATAATATAGTAGAAATTGATTTTTATATGCATTTACCCCATAGACAGGACAGTACATATCATGACTTTTGCAGTAGCATTCGTAAGACACTGGTTGGGACGAGAGAGAAACTGCATCCATCGATCTATCGCATCTCAGACGATCGCTTTATCACTAAGTTACATCTCGTCAGGTCGGGGCAGGTCAGGTCATAGGTTTTAATAGGCACATTCAGAACACGCTGTAGTAGCATACGATTGTCATGGACTTTCGCCGGCTCCTTCGTCCAGGACAGGAAAAGGTTTAGGGTGGGTGGAAGAGGGGGTCGCCCACGCTGGCATGTGCAAGGGAGCACAAGCAGCCCGACCAGGGTCGGTAGCGGGCGAGGGTTGCTTTTAGTGATCTTGAATTTGCAAATGTCCCGTAGAATTAAAGCCAAACTGGAAATGAAGCTAATTGGTTGCTTTGACTTAGTTGATGGAAAGGTAGCTCGTTGCTGGAACTTGTTTTCGGAATCCCTCTGAGTGCAAGTGCGTATTAGGGAGCCAGTTTTCTTTTGCCTGGCTCCCCGTGCCCCTTCTTGGCTATCTTTATTGGCTGTCTAAGTCACGTGATTCTTCACCTGTCTACATAGTAAAAGAAAGAAAACACCATATGCCTGTCAAAAATATCCACTGATGATGATCACAGTTAGAATTTTCTCATGTGCATATTTCATCAACTTACATATACCAGTGTATGTATTAACCAATTATAATAGCCGTTTAAAGCAGTGGGATATACCCCGCCCCTCCCCCAGAATGAAAACCATCTAGAAATAGTGGAAACTTCTCGAGTCTAAGTAAAGATTCGAATGTCCTTTTTGATCGTGAAATCTGCGAATGTCTGAGATAATGTGCCTGAAGCCGCTGCGGACCCCTGCAAACATTTAATATGATTCTCTTTGAAGTGGATTCCTTGTCAGGCCAGCTTAAATTGAAAACATAGTTGTGTTAGCTTTTTTACCTCTGTCATTAGCAAACCTCCATTACGTAAGCCAACGAGTGTACTGGCGTCCTGATAGCAGCATGCAGGTTTGATAAATACAAAGTCTTGATAACTTTTGATATTTAAACATTTCACATTTCATATTTTATTGGCATTTTAACTCACTTATGAATGTGGAATATCTAACTAGACTACAAGGTCTCGGTAAATCTTTTTTCTAAAATATCTTTTTATCTTGGTATTTAAAGATTTCAGATTTTATTAACATTTCATGTCAATTATAAATATAATATATTTAATGAGACTAAAAAATCTAGACACACAGATTTAAAGACGTCGTGTTATTCTCATATTAAAGGTACATTATCTCACCTTCATGTAAAATAATTTAATGCCTTTAGTTATTTTGAATGTGAATATCACTAACACAAAACCCTTATAGCCCGCCTAGGTCGAGTCTTTAAACTGTATTTACGTGCCTATATCCTTTCAAGGTTCAGACACGTTAGGTCGAGTCTTTAAACTGTATTTACGTGCCTATATCCTTTCAAGGTTCACACACGTTAGGTCGAGTCTTTAAACTGCATTTACGTGCCTATATCCTTTCAAGGTTCACACACGTTAGGTCGAGTCTTTAAACTGCATTTACGTGCCTATATCCTTTCAAGGTTCACACACGTTAGGTCGAGTCTTTAAACTGCATTTACGTGCCTATATCCTTTCAAGGTTCACACACGTTAGATCGAGTCTTTAAACTGCATTTACGTGCCTATATCCTTTCAAGGTTCACACACGTTAGGTCGAGTCTTTAAACTGCATTTACGTGCCTATATCCTTTCAAGGTTCACACACGTTAGGTCGAGTCTTTAAACTGTATTTACGTGCCTATATCCTTTCAAGGTTCACACACGTTAGGTCGAGTCTTTAAACTGTATTTACGTGCCTATATCCTTTCAAGGTTCACACACGTTAGGTCGAGTCTTTAAACTGCATTTACGTGCCTATATCCTTTCAAGGTTCACACACGTTAGGTCGAGTCAAATTCTTTTATACTCCGGCTGTAATTTTCAACAGTTTATTGTCACCCGAAGAAATACTAAAACAAAACACATATTATAAACAGAAATCGTTCTCAATCAAGTATACATATTATAATTATTTTAACAATAAAATACATTATTTTAACAATAAAATACATTATTTTAACTATAAAATATGTCAATTGTCTTAAATGTACCTTCCAAAATGTCAATGTATTATTTTTTTTAAGGATGACTCCCAGACGTTCAGCTCAACTAGACCAAAGATCAGCTTTTATACGAGTTCGACTGGATTGTTGTTGGTTAATGTGTTATGTATTTAGTACACTCGTTTATAATAGGGTTTTTTCTTGTTTTAATTGATATCTCTTTCAGACAATGATGTCTTTTAATCGATACAAATATTAGAGTTATAAAATATTGGTTCTGTCAAAAATTCATGAAAAGTTGATGGCAATTTCATTTCAACTTATTTTCGTGCTTATATGCAGTTAAGGTTCAAACACGCTGCCCTGGGCACACACCTCAGCTATCTGGGCTGTCTGACAGTGGGTTAGTTGTTAATGAGAGACAAGAGGGTGTAGTGGTCTTACTCCTACCCACTGAGTCGTTAAAACTCGCTCTGGGTGGGACCGGTACCGGGCTGCGAATCCAGTACCTACCAGCCGTGTATGTCCGATGGCTTATTTGTTTTCAGTGTCAGTGATTTCTTTCGCGTCCGCGTGTTTCACGTTCATTAATAAACTCTCCCGGGAGAGACGTGCTTGAACCTTAATTGGATATAGGCACGTTAATATGTTATACAATCCAATTCAATCTAATAAACTGTCCCTCCCCTCACCCTTACTTTTTCGGATTAATATTAAAAAAATGTCTAAATTATCCACCAATTAAATACCTCCTGTCCAGAGTCAGACCCCTGACCATAGAGATCAGACTCGAGATAAGCGTGTTCGAAATCCGTGTGGTATATGGGCAATGGGCAACTCTATTAACGTGCCCCTATCCACTAGGGTTCAGGCACGCCCGCCCCGGATCTAGCCTCTGACATCGCCAGCGACCACTTCCGGGGCGGGTGTGGTATATGAGCACGTTAAACTAGTTACCAAGTACCAAATAAGCTGTTAGCAATCGTTACAGCCAGGCGTTAATTTGTTATAGTTAATTGATTACATAGTCACCAAGTCGGCTAGAGCGTACACAAAAATCCATTTACCCCGAGTGATGCTTCTACAACTTACATAGTCTTCTACTGCTAGCGCATGATACATCTGGCTGTCACCTACATGTTCGTGCTTAGAAGGTTCATTTCTACACACCCTATATGATCATGGTCATCCTGATATTCATCAAATATCATGGCAGTGATTTGGTTCACAGGTTTGATGTGCACAAGATAAGACTGCCTTGTTGTAAATACGTTTTGGAAAGAGATCCCATTGACTGGACACAATGTGTAACACGAACGAAAGACGTTTGGAAATTTTATTTGTTAAGTGTTGGACACATTGTGTAGGTAATTATATATTCAGAAAAAAATATCAAATGAAAGGAAGTAAAACAAACTTCAATATTTTAAGTATAAACCAAGTTTGAGATAAATCCATACAATGTCAGGGAGGCAGGGTTTAGGCCGGATGGTAGAGCGCTTTCCTGCAGTGCAAGGGTGGTAAGTCGACTCTTCTCGACGGATCCACTACATTGTTTCCCACTACCAATCAATTTTCCATGACTGGTATATCAAACGCCGTTTGTAGGCAATTGTAGCAGGTTTCCTCTGAAGGCGTCTTCTCAGAATTAACAAATGTTTGACATCCAAAATCTGACGATCAATAAATCAATGTGGTCTAGTTATGTCGTTAAACAAAACAAATAACCCAACTAACCATACAATTTTTTAAAGTCTTTTAATAGTTCAACAATCTCTTATAAAACCGTAGGAGTGTCTTGTGTACTTTTATTGCTGTATCATTGTATTATTATTGTTGAAATCTGTTTTTAAATTGTGCTTAAGGTAAGACGTAAAACATTTTTGGTCTCTCTGTGTTTGTCGACAACGTTGTTACAAGACCAAGTACCTTTAATCGAATTATCATATGAAAAATACACATTGACTGGAGAGTCTCGATAATCCTTAAATGGAGTTGATTTTTAACCGAAGTACAGCAGTAAAGTGAGGAATGTTTTTGATTGGAAGATAGAAAATTGTTTTAATCAGAATCACGGTGGGGGTAATTAACGTAAACGAGATCTTATCTGTTTGCGTGATTTATAGAGCCGATAGTTGCAAAAGGAAGTCTTTGATGTGAGGATGCCATTTACCGAGTACTCGAGACGGCTGGAGGACTCGTACAAGTGGAACCTCGTTAAGTTAAGTGACTGTTTATAGATTCCAAAGATACTTAGCAAGAAATATGGATGGAGTTAAAGTTTTTGTTTTAACGACAAGACTAGAACACATTGATTAATTAATCATCAGCTATTGGATGTCAAACATTTCGTAATTATGATACATAGGGTTCCGTTAAAGGTTGTTTTGTTGAACGACACCAATATGGGCTATTTCGCCTTCCAGTAAGTGCACCACGACTGGTATATCAAAGACCGTGGTATGTGCTATCCTGTCTGTGGGATCAGTTGCTACTAATGAAAAAGGTAGCGGTTTTTCTAAGACTATGTCAGAATTACCAAATGTTTGACTTCCAATAGCCGATGATTAATAAATCAATGTGCTCTAGTGGTGTCGTTAAACGAAACAATGATTAATTTTTGATTAGAGAGAGAGAGAGAGAGAGAGAGAGAGAGAGAGAGAGAGAGAGAGAGAGAGAGAGAGAGAGAGAAACATGTAGACAGTTAAATATTTTGTTTAACGACACCTCCAGAGCACATACTGGGATTCAAACATTTGATAATTCTGATATATAGTTTTAGAGGAAACTCGTTAGCTTTTCCATTAACAGCAAGGGATCTTTTATAAGCAGGATCGCCCCTTCTAAATCCACCCCTGCTACGCTGTATTGGCGGAGGAATATACCAGTCGTGCGGCACTGGCTAGGACGGAGAGAAAACACAAATGGTCCGCCTAAGAGGCGGGAGGAAAATACACGCACTAAGAAATGTATGTGAGCAAAACCAAGTTCTCCGGTTGACAGAATTTCATTAACAAATTCACAAGTTGGTAGACGGTGTGCTTCAGAACGGCGGGTCCGCGTTGTAGGCGGTCCTTCCGAGCTGGAAAACAAATCACTCCGCTTTAATGGAGCCAGTCCGACATTCTATATTTCCCGTTTCTCACAAAAGGTTGAATTTATTGCGCCTTTTGTCGTTGTTTAGTGATACCGCGTACATCATCAGCGTGATATTTTCTAAACGGCACCACTTGGTTAAGTACGACTCTTCGTCGTAAAACGGCAATCGAAAATAAAATGCATCTCATGCTTTTTCACGTGCTGTAAATATTTTGAAAGGTTTTCCTTAACGCGTCTGGTCAGATGACGGGAGTAAGTACCGATGTTCTTTGAAGTTTCTCCTTTTCGTTTTTCTTATCTATTTTACGGTTGGGACAGCCTTCAGTACGCGACGAGCTAGTGGGGTGTAGTGCAGTTGGTAGAGCGCTCGTCCGAGATGCGAGGACTTGCAGGATCGATCGGCCTCGATACGCTCGATCAAGAGATCTTTGATGGGCACTTTCGCACAGTTAGGACTCAGGGCAGCACATTCCACTGTCTTTGATATACCAGTCATGGGTCACTGGTTGTGACGGGACAAAACCCAGTCAAAAAATGGGTCCACCAAGGAGGTTCGATCCTCTGATCCAAGCACTTCGATATTTGTGCGAAGAACATGCGAACGAAGCGACCCTTCGCGCAATTTTCAGAGGCTGTTGTAAAGACTGCCTCATTGTTTTATTTTGTCGGAATTAGAACTGATTTGACTTTTAGGTTATGCTATTGTGAAAGGGGCAGGCAACTCTTCCATAATTAGGGTGGGGAAAGGGTTGATTCCTGCATCTAAAGTTGAAGGGGCGGGACGTAGCCCAGTGGTATA
Organism: Gigantopelta aegis; assembly: GCF_016097555.1. Taxonomy (NCBI): domain Eukaryota; kingdom Metazoa; phylum Mollusca; class Gastropoda; order Neomphalida; family Peltospiridae; genus Gigantopelta; species Gigantopelta aegis. The sequence goes on along the minus strand of NC_054708.1, from coordinate 82,924,242 downwards.
GCGTTCGCTTGATGCGCAGTCGGTCTGGGATTGATCCTCGTCGGTGGGCCCATTGGGCTATTTCTCGCTCCAGCCAGTGCACCATGACTGGTATATCAAAGGCTGTGATATGTGTTATCCTGTCTGTGAGATGGTGCATATAAGAGATCCCTTGCTGTTAATCGAAAAGAGTAGCCCACGAAGTGGCGACAGCGGGTTTCCTCCCTCAATATCTGTGTGGTCCTTAACCATATGTCCGACGCCATATAACCGTAAATAAAATGTGTTGAGCGCGTCGTTAAATAAAACATTTCCTAAAGCTGAATGCCATGTCATGCAGCGTGATACTAACGAGAGTTGTTTCTCTTTTCAGACCTCTCCAAGTAAAGAGTGATAATATTTCAAACTCTAGGTGGAGAACTTATTATTATTATAATTTAATTTATTTCTTTTTAAATGTTTAATTATTATTTTATTTTTAGTAGAATAACGTCACTGCATCTATCCTCTTCCAAGGCAGAAATAGTTTAATTATTTCATAGTCTAATGTTTGTATGATTGGCTATCTAAAAACAATAGTTGTGAAATACACAAGAGTAACGCAAAACCAGCATTTTTGTTTTCAATTGTCTCGGCGTTTTTCGTCATTTCTTGGCGCGCACCTATCTAGACCTCATTTCCAGGTTGTCTGTTACATGAAAGTGACTTGTCATGTTTCCAGCGCGAGGTCACAGGTGGAAGCTCAATGAAACCTACCTGTAAGTTTCACCTGAGAGCGGCGCCTTTGATGTGACAGTGCGACAGACACGAGCCGTGACAGACAACGTTGTCGTCTTGACGGGGACAACGCAAAGACGTCGTGATGAATGGAAAATAGTTTTACTCTTTCGCCCGGGTAATGTCAATGGACAAGTGGAGGTCAGAGGTCGTCGACTTGGTCATGTGACCGGCCATTTATTTCAATGAATGAATGTGTTTGTGTTTCAGGAATGTCAGTATGAATATGATTATCCTCAGTTGGCTGCCATTATGAAGATGTTTCCGACTTTCAGTCCTTTTAATGATTAAAACTGTATATGAAATATGTCTTTATTTTCGTTTGTTTAGAATATCGGTGTCTGCATATGCAGTGCGTCGAATCGTCTTAATGTTTGTAGTAGCTCAAACGTCATTTTATTTACATATATATATATATATATATATATATATATATATATATATATATATATATATATATATATATATATATATATATATATATATATATATATATTGGTGACACGTATCAAATTATTTAGTCGCAAAATTTAGTTTGGGCTGCTATAGACAAAATCAAAACAAAAAACATCGACAGATCTCTTCTCTTAAACAAGGAGATTGTAAATCTTTGTCTTATATATAATACGTAATTTAAGTGGTTTAAGGGTTTTCTTAGTCACAAACATGTTTTAATGGCAGCACACCCAGGTCGATCCCTTTACAAATAATTGGCTGTTTCGTATTACCGTATGTGTGCACGTATTATTAGCTTCGTCATGCTGAATTTTATTTCAATTTTACCTATCTGTGATATTTGTATTGTTTTGCACAGTTCTTTATAATGTGTTTTAATTTAACTGTTGATTTTCTTTTTATACTGATGTTGTTAATCACGTTTTTGCATTTACCGTAGTTTGACACACAATAGCCGATGTATTTTTCGTGTTGGGTGTCGTTAAACATTCTTTTATTCAGTCAGTCAGTCAGTCAGTCATTCATTCATTCGTTCGTTGTATTATTAGCATATCTTCAGGTAAAACATTTTAATTGTTCATAGATGGTAATATTACAAAAGCGTGCAGAGAGTGATTTGTTTTGTTTAACGACATCTCTTGTGCTCATTGATGAATTAATCACCACTTATTGAATGTTAGACAGTTTGTCTTCAGAGCAAATACGAGCAAACATTCGGTCGATAAAAAACCACATTGAATATACATGTACTGATATCGATACTCTAAAGAAAATGTATTTACGGTTTAAAGGTCGTTGCATGCATTTAGAAACATGTCACAATAGAAAAAAATTCACAACAATTTCTTTAATCTAGCGGCAAGTTGTTTAAAAGGTGTTGACTAGGGTATATTTTTATTGTTTAGCTATTTAGATAGACCAGCGTCATTAACTTTCTTGCCGTCTGTTACCATTTATATACCATTTAGCTGTATCTACGTGACACGACAAAACACAATTACAGTTTACTTACCTGTGATAGTTGTATTGTTACGTACCTCTTTATACCCGTTATGTTGTAAAGTTTGATTCATAAATTTATTTATATACCAACATTTGTTTGAAACATTTGTTTTTATTTTATTAATGTTCATACATACTAGTATAGGCCTACACAACCACACATATAAATATAAATACACAAATGTTCATATAAATCTGTACATGTGTAATATCAAATTATAATCGAATTTATTTATGTGTCACGGTAAACATGGAAACATTTGGCCTAAAGACCATATTTAAAAAAAATATATTAATTTAAAAAAAACATGAAGAATCGTGAGAAAAAAAAGAAAAAAAACCCCTAAAAAATAAAATTTCTCCCAACCAATGTTTTGATCTTTCCTTGTTTAAAATATAAATAAATCATACAAAAATAAATAACACAAAAGTAAAATAGTAAGAACACGAAGATATGGTAGAAAATTATGTTGTACCATAAAGTGATAATGTTCTCTTCACAAATGTTTCATCTGAAGACTTTTAGCAATAGCGTCAAATTATCAATGAATATGTAACACACATATTGTTTTAAACGATTGTATTTTAATATTGCAAACATATTTTGTAAAATATTTTACGACTTTATTTTTTAATCGTTCATTCCAAATGTTCATTCTGCAAATATAATACGTATTTGATATTTCCTTTACTTTGTAATACATAACGTTTACTTTTCTGTGTTCTCAATTGCTTCTTTTCTTTGCCTTTTCCTTATTAGAAATTGCTTATGTTTTTTCTTGTTAATTGCTTTAGTTCTTCTTTTAAAATTATATTTTTAAAGAAATTATTTTCTCTTTTTTGCAGAATTTTTTTTTCTAAATTAGGCTTTGTTTCTCTTGGTTTTAGATATGGAGAAGAGTGTCTATAAGTTGAAACTTTATTCTCTACACCCAGACGACAGAACATATTTACAGTCAATATTTACAATAAACATGACAAGAGTTCGTCATAAAATATATAATAATAAAAAAAGAGAGTTTATTTTAGTGTCACATGATGTACATAAATCATAGAATATAAATACATGTAAAACAATACAACATCCGGCCAAACTATCTACGAGACATTCCAGACATTTAAAATTATAAAATAGGTAAAAGCACATTGTGCTAATTTCGAAGTAAAATATAATTTATTAAGTGTTTATTATAAATAAACAGACATGATTCAAAAGATCTATACACACTTATGACACTACTTTAGAAGAAGACATACAGTGAAGAGATTTGACCAAAGATAGTTATAAGATTTTAAAAATTAATATTTCATATAGTATTTATTAATATTGAGATGTGTGTCTACGGTTTACTGAATTTGTAATTTAAGAAATTAATTTACTAATTTTCTTGAATGAATATATTTTATCTTATAATTGAAAACTTCTTTCAATTTTAGTGTGCTATGCTTTATATAATAATATGGCTATATAAGCCCTTTTACGTGTATTCATAAAATGATTTATTTAAATAAATAGTGATATTCATCTCCAAAATCATTTCCTTTGGCACAAACAGAACCATGGATTTTATTACTACAGTTTATTTACTTAGGTTTTTTCCTGTGATGTTGATAATATGGCTGTCAATAAGGCAGTGTTTATGATTTCTCTTTACGGTGACCTTTGAGGTTGGAGACGAACGTGAAATTGATTTATTGTTTGATCGAGACGGTGTGCCGACAGGTGAGGTTAATTTTAAGTTAAGCGAAGACGGGGGCGCCTAATAAACTCGCTAGTTCTGCGTTAACAGTGTGGTGTTAGATTTCAAAGGATTAACGTTGGAGTTAATATAGAGCTCAATCCAAATTAGTACTAATATTTAAATTAGAATTTTAAAACAAAAGTTATGTAGGTTTGACAAAAAAGGTGATGACAGTAGATTCATCAATAGCATAATAATTCAATTCAATGCAGTTTAATTAAGTTCAATTCAAATAAATTTAATTCAATCAAATTTAGTTCAATTCAATTCATTTCAGTTCAATTCAATTAAATTTATTTTAATTGACTAGTAATTTAATTTAATTAAAAAACATTATATTTTAAATTTTAATTTGGTTATTTGTTTATTTATTTATTTATTTATTTATTTATTTATATGTTTATTTATTTATTTATTTATTAATATATTTATGTATTTTTGTATTTACCTGTTTTTGTTTTTTGTTTGTTTTGTGTTGTTTTGTTTCAGGGGAATGATTTCTTTATTGTTTATTTGTTTCTTTTTCATTTGTTCACCTAAAACTATACTGTACGAATTCAGAAATAAGATGTTGTTATTTAAATCGTATGATCACTTTTAGTTACAAACATTATTATACTATCGGTTTACGGGTTAACATCGGCTATTGTGTTTCAAACAAAGGTAACTCCACCAGGTTATTAAACGGTAATGTAATTGAGTTTTTAAAATAAACCTGAATGCAAAACTTAAATTTTATCTGTTTTAAATAATTGATTTTGTATTGTATTCTAAGTTAATTTCAAATATGCAATTCTTTCATCAGAGATAATTATTTAATATTATTTATACAGAGCAGTTAGATCTTAAAAGCAGAAACTGTAAATTTTATCTATGAGAAAGATAAATGTGACAAATAATTAAATCGTATATCAGTATTGACTGAAACAACTGATACTTGCAACTTTAGAGAAAATATTATTGATAAGACATTCACCGATTTAATAAGATTTTTCTACGACGTCCTGCATCGTGACACTATGGTCATCTGGCTTAATTAATAAAATCACGATACTTAAAGCCGACATGCCTGGGACGGAGGTGTAAGATAAAAAAAAGCCAGTGATTCCATCACTCTACAAATTTCCTCAACAAGATCAACTACCTTCATGTTTATTTTACCAGTTTTGTTTACATCTCGTTCCAGCAAGAAAAAATATTTTGTCAAAAATTTACGTTTGGCTTATGTATAAAAGAAAAGCAAAACTGTTTTGAAAAAAAATCAAAGATGTTTTATTTTTATGTGCAATATGTAAACAAAAAAGTAAATATATAAATAAAACAGCAATACTCAGCCTTAGTGAAGGATGTCATCTGAAATTATATTTTCTTTATTAGTTTTTTTCTACTAAATGTTATATTGTTTTGCTACGCCAAACACGATTTTTTTTTCTTTTTAAAAAGGTATGAGATGAGATATAAATTATATTTGACAAAAAACATGAAATTTTCTATTTATTGTATAACTTTTTGCAATTTACCTTTATTTTGAAAATGCCAGCAGCAAAATAGTTCCGGCTTTCTTACAGTGAAGATAACACTTTCTACAATGATGATAACACATTTTAGAGTGAAATAGTAAAAATTTTACTCTAAAATGTGTTATCGTCACTGAGAGACAAATAGCACTTTTATTTCACTGATATTTTAAGCTATTTCACTAAATGCTATATAATATATATATATATATATATATATATATATATATGCTATATAATATAGTATTTACAGCATTGTCAATCGACTTTAAGACATATAACAAAATATAGGAAATACTTGATACAAGATTAAATTTATCATTTGAATCATGAAATATACGGATCAATACGGCGTACTAGATCTTATTTAATAGTAACAGGTCTTTTCATTTATCACATCTTTAAATACAGTTAATATAATAATTATAAGTAAGCCAGTCGAATCTAAGAAATCTGGGTTTCCGACTGACAACGAACTTAAAGTACGGAAAGGACCGAGTGTATCGTCCATGTAGGGTGAATCGTAATACGTATTGTGTAGTCTTTGAACCATACTATATCAGTATAGCGATAATAGCGCGCATCCCTCATTGTTTAGCCCGGGTTGGAACCTATCTATTTCGCATCATTGCGTATGAATCGTTCTGTCAGACGTCTCTCTGTGCATTCAGCTAATCGTGTACATCTTTGAAATGTCATGGTAAAATACCCGGCCACAGGCTCGTGTCCAGAGAAGGGGGCGGGATTCGATATTGTCGATAGATATCTCTGTCTGTCTCTGTTTTTGTTTCTGTCTTTTTGTCTGTCTATCTCTTGTTCCCCATCTCTCTCTCTCTCTCTCTCTCTCTCTCTCTCTCTCTCTCTCTCTCTCTCTCTCTCTGTATGTGTGTCTCTGTCTCTGTCTCTCACTATCTGTCTCCCTGTCTCTGTCTGTCTCTCTCTCTCCTCTCTCTCTCTCTCTCTCTCTCTCTCTCTCTCTCTCTCTCTCTCTCTCTCTCTCTCTCTCTCTCTCTCTCTCTCTCTCTCTCTCACAAGGTAAGTAGGTAGACAAAGTGATACATACAGTTATGGATATAAAACCCAGAATTCTCAGCTAGCTATTCGTAAAATGATGACAGGGGAGTTTCGGCAAAGCCTACCCCTATTTTTGATTCGCGCTTGGATTGCCTCGGCAGGTGATATAAGACTTGTTTTGCAATACGACTACTCGACCACGCAAATTGATAATTAGGATGTTAACGTACGCCAGCGAGGCTTTCACGCCCAGCTAGTTCTGTTTGACAGAGTTTGATAATTGAATATCATCTTTAATCCCCGCGACCCGGGACGGCGCGCTGCCCAATACCCCGCCGTCTAAGTTTACCCGTCGTTTCGTGACAAATACAAATATCAACGAGCAAAAAAACCACGTCTCAGCATTTAATTATCTGTGCCTCCAGATGAAAGAAAACCCAACCACGCTGGTAGGTTTTAAAAAGAATAAATTAATAACGTCTAACCTTTACCATGAGATTGGACGTGTGGGTAGGGTACTTTTTTCTTTCCTCAAAGGACTTTTGATACATGTGTTGTCAACTTTGTGGCTTGACGATTATTAAAATTAAATAGATCATTAAGCTTTTCAAGTTAAAATATCATTAGTAGTTATTCGGGGCATACACGATTGTCGATGGAGTAGCACGCCTGATTGAATTTTAGAATGTCATAAAATATCATTATTTAGTCAGTGTCGTGTAATTTGGATGTCGCGCAGTATATCGGGTTTCTTTTGTCAGTGAGTGTACAGGCCGGTGTCAGTTCATTCACGGGAAACTCACTGCCAACCCGACAATGTGTTTAGTGACTGTGTTTACTGACTGTATTTATTGATTGTGCCATATGTCATATTTGTTCCATCCGCGTAGTGTCGCTTCAATCCAGTGGGTGGATAGAGAACTGAGGGGAGGGGCGTAATGGGGTGGGGTGAATGTAGTTAGTGGCTCTGTGCATTTTGCTATATATGTTTTCTCTATCGTAACTGTTTTAATGGTGAACCATCCCCGCTCTTTCTCTCCTAAAATTTTGCTTTGTTGTTTTCTGTTTGTTTGTGGGGTTGTTTTTTTTATATACTAATATTGGCACTTCGTACATGTGACAGAGTTCCCAGTAAATATGACATAGCTGTTCGTGTTATTATTATTTTTAAAACTATATTTACTGTTGGTGTTTTGTAAATAAGACATATGTAATTTCCCGTAAATACGACATAGACTTCTGTGTTATTTATATAAAAAGCACTTATGTTTACTAACAATATCTTACAAACATGACAGATTCTTCTGTTATTTGAAAAAAATCTTTACTATTACTATTACTATCTCGTAAATATAGATTTCTTTGTATGTACTATAGATTTCATTGTTACTTTTAAACATATTCGAATTCAAGAATAAAATCGTTAAATATCTTATAGAAATATGTCATAAACAAACTGTAGTATCAGCTCAAAATGTTCACAAAGCTGTACAGTTTAGAAATATTTTTTATGACATAGCGTAATAGCTAATGTTCAATATAATTACGATTGACATACAATTTTCGTATTTCAGTTCTGACTGAGGTATCGCTTCCAGTTGTGATTCCTAACATGTGTTTAACACATGCACGTTGTTCTGTATAGAGACACTAAACACAGATAGTTACACACGAGAGAAAGGCGTTGTCGTTACAGCTGGAGTCTCACAATTATAACATCATTACTAATGTAAAATACAAACACAAATATAGTTTTATTAAATCACAATCTCACATCACCATATTATAACCTCATTTACTAAGTCAAAATACAAACACAAATATAGTTTTATTAAACGCACAATCTCACATCACCATATTATAACCTCATTTACTACTTCAAAATACAAACACAAATGTAGTTTTAATAAACTCACAAGTTCCTCTCATCGTATTATATCATTATTTACTAATGCAAACTACAAACAAAACTACCGATTTAATACATTCACAATATCGTCTCACCATATTGTAATATTATTTACTAATGCAAATAAAAAACACAACTATAGATTCAATACATTTACTATATCGTATCACCATATTATAACATTATTTACTAATGCAAAATACAAACACAACTACAGATTCAATACATTCACAATATCGTATCACCATATTATTACATTATTTACTAATTCAAAATAGAAATACAACTGCAAATTTCACAATATCGTGTCACAATATTATAACATCGTTTACTAATACAAAATACAAACACAACTACAGATTTAATACATTACTAATGCAAATAAAAACACAAAAATAGATTCAAGACATTCACAATATCGTATCACCATATTATAACATTATTTACTAATGCAAAATACAAATAAAACTACAATTTTAATAAACTGAAAATCTCACTTCATGTCATAAGATCATTTAGTACAACAAAATACAAACACAACTACAGTTTGAATATACTCACAATTACAACATTATTTACTAATGCAAAACAGAAATACAACTGCAGATTTCACAATATCGTCTCACGATATTATAACATCATTTAATACTGCAAAATTAACGTAATTAAAAGGACATTCCCGCCTCTGTTTCCATTGTAATATGATTCCGGCTAATATGTAACTAAATTAGTAATACAATTACATAAATATTAATGATCGGACGCTAAGCGATCTCGTGGGTTATCATTCCCAAGATACTTAGCAAGAAATATAGATTCAGCTAATTTTCTTTTGTTTTAACGACACAACTGGAATACATTTATTAATTAATGTTCGGCTGTTCCATGTCAAATATTTGATAATTCTGACACATAGGCTTCAGTTAAAAGGCCGTGGTATGTGCTATCCTCTCTGTGGGACGGTGCATGTAAAAATTCCTTACTACTAATAGAAAAAAAGTAGCGGGTTTCCTCTCTAAGACTATATTATATCAAAATGACCAAAATAATTATAGGAAATATTTTTTATGTATCAGAGTAGGGATGTTAAGTAGCATAATTGTTAACAGTAAGTTTATTGATCACAAAGAGATTTCTTGAAAACGCTCAATTTAGAATATCAATATCTATATATCCAAAGTGCCTAGCAGCTGAAAATGGATTTTTATCTCCCAGTACATCCGTACGTATTAAAAAATGGATAGGCAGTTCAATTATGTTTCAGCGTCTAGAAACATTAGGACGACGGGAATCACAAACAAACTGGTATTTTAAAGACGAAACATGTTAGTAATGTGTAATTGTGGTCGTTAAAAAGATCTCCCAGTCGGAAACGTTTCATATAATAACACTGTATATCGAACAAACTGATATTTCAAAGACGAAACATGTTGGTAATGTGTAATTGTGATCGTTAAACAGATCTCCCAGTCGGAAACGTTTCATATAATAACACTGTCTATCGAACAAACTGATATTTCAAGACGAAACATGTTAGTAATGTGTAATTGTGATCGTTAAAAATGTCTCACAGTCGGAAACGTTTCATATAATCGCTACACAGCCACAAATGTTGCTTTAAGATGGGGTTTTAAAAAAAGATATGAAATCATCATGTAATGTGCACACCTTTCGCACTTACGTATGGAGTGTGGGTTTATTTTTGCCTATCTGATACGGCGGGTGTTGGGTAAGACGGCAAAGTGTTATGGCCTATCAAGTGACTCGCAGGGCCTCTTAGCCACGTATCGCTTTGAAACAGGAACGATCACAAAAGATTCTTGTTTGCTTCATCGCATATTAATGCGTCTTTATCATTGTACGAATCTGTATGTATAACTCATGTGGTTAATCCCACGTCAAGCTGGTGTACCCACACCCTTTTTACAGGGCACTGTCACACCGCCGGACTCACAGACCGTGCGATGCGCGGACGAGATGGAAGCGTTGATCGATGACAAGATTAAGTATTATGGTTTGATTTTCTTAGGGGGCCATTCCAGAACAGCTTAACATTGTTTTCAATAAACAACAACTGACTATGTGTGCACGTTGAGTTTTAAAATGTATTATGTAGATCGAGTACATTTAGAAGCATTTCAAATATTCCACAGCATAGTTGTCAAAGTAGGTTGGCACGAAAGTCAAATATGAATTCTTGGTGGTTGTTTTTCTTCGCTGTTTTTCTTTCTACTCACTCATCCCCCCACCCCCCCACCCCTCACTCACCCCCCTCACCCCCCTCTCTCTCTCTCTCTCTCTCTCTCTCTCTCTCTCTCTCTCTCTCTCTCTCTCTCTCTCTCTCTCTCTCTCTCTCGCTCTTATCAGCATATAAAATATTTCAATCATTTATGTAGATGCAAGCAAACCATTCGACATAAAACAAAATGTAGTTATCCCACCCCCAGTGTACTCATATGGCGAACATCGATTTTTATAAGAAGGCTTTATTATTTTCTCCCACGACCTCTGGTAAAAACTGGTAACATTTATAAAAACAAGGAAATAGATCAATGAACTCCTTCAAGTGTAATACACATAGGAAAAATATCGACAGATTATTTTTCAGATTACTTAATAACTGTTGTTTGAAGAGAAAAAGTTTAAAATTAGTTTTTCTTGATAAAAAAAAAAATTAATCATCAGCCATTGGATGTCAATCATTTGGTATTCTAGGGTTATAGTCTTCAGAGGAAACCCGCTACATTTTTCAATTAATAGCAATGGATTTATTTATATGCACTTTCCCACAGACAGGACATGATGTACCACGGTATTTGATATACCAGTCGTGGGCAGTGGTTGGGATTGGGAAATAACAGTAAGTTGGCGAAAGAGTTTCCATCATGTTGTCGAAACGTCTCAGGCCAGCGCTTTAACGACTTTAACTCTAAAAACATGCAATTGCCCAATATATATTTTATACTAAGGTTAGTGTCTTCAATATGTTTGAGAAATAGTTTTTGTGTGTGTTTAACGATACCACTAGAGCACATTGATTATTTAATTATCGTCTATTGGATTTCCAGCATTTAGTAATTTGAACATAGTCTTAGACAGAAAACACGCAACATTTTTTAATTAGAAGCAAGGGATCTCTTATATGCACCATCCCACAGACAGAATAGCACATACGTTTGATATACGTTGTGCACTAATGGGCCCATCGACGGGGATCGATCCTAGACTGACCGTGCGTCAGGCGAGTGCTTTACCACTAAGCTACGTCCCACCCTTTTAACATACTTAAAGACACAGCTCAAGGAGGCAAAGGCTAATCGCCGAGGTAGACGGAATTAAAAAAAGAGGAATTTTAAAAATAAAAGAAAATCCTAATAAATTATAAAAAATAGAGAATAAATTACTGGCTGACTGAACGTGTACCTGGGTGAAGTTAACAAGATAGCACTGACTGGTCTTTGAAGGCTGGCGTTTTTAAGACTCAGTGCTATATCGCATAGCTAGCGTAATCCGCGGGGATTTACAACAAAAAGTGTCAACCACAGTCCTCCATACCAGACTAGATGGATATCTGGAGCGGCCGTGGAGTGTGTTTTACGGCCTATCGAGTACCCAGTATTAACATCGTGAGGAATTAGATATATTCTTCATAGGTGTTATATGCACTATATTTTGGAGGTGTATGAAGAAAAAAGCCATGACTTTATCTGACTGTTATCACGAGGTATAAATCAAAGTGGTAATCTCGGTTCTGGATGGTTGTGACATCAATACGTTTACCCTTCCCGCGAGTAGAGCCCGAGAGTCCATTTAATGTAACGCCATAACTGTCTGGGTTAAAGAATTTCATTGCTTATAGAACTAACGTTGAATTTTTTTTTTTATCTTTGCTTAAAATAGCTAATTTCAACGTGTTATCATTAACATAATTGTCAAGACGTGACTGAGGTTGTTCAAGCTGAAATTACGTCGTTGTAGAAAGTTGTTCCTTCATATTAATTAGTATCAATGTGTGACGTAACGATTTTAAAGATGGTATCATATGGACGATTGTCTAATTGGAAACAATAACGATTGCGGTTATGTTGGGGGTCGAACCTCCAGTGGAGATTTCTAACCATATACTAAAATATGTTTGTGGCAGCACGAAAATTACTTTAACAGAATATGGGGAAATATGATTCAGGGGCGTGTGCAGAGTGAAGGCTTCGGGGGTCGAAACCCCTTGCTCAAGCAGACTTTCTTTTTTCTCAATGTATTTTCCGGTGGAACATGACTTGACTGCACCCCCAGCCCAGCCCCACATACACATAAACTTCGGTCGCCACGGTCTAGATCCACTCCTGCTACAATTCGCCTTTGATTCCACCAAGGGCCATCGATCCTAGAAGCCACCATATATCAGGCGAGTGTACTACCTCTAAGCTAAGTCTCTAATTGTCTTTTTGTTTGTTTGCGAGGTGGGACGTAGCACAGTGGTAAAGCGCTCGGTTGGTGCCCCGTCAGTGGACCAGTGCAACACACGACTGTATATCAAAGGCCGTGGTATGTGCTATCTTGTCTGTGGGATAGCGCATATAAAAGATCCCTTGCTACTAAAGGAAAAATGTAGCGGGTTTCCTCTCTAAGACTGTAAGACATGTCTAATTACCAAATGTTTGACATCCAATAGCCGATGATTAATAAATCATTGTGCTCTAGTGGTGTCGTTAAACAAAACATTTTTTTTAATTGTTTGCTGACGTCGATTTACGTCAAGATGGTTCAAACATGACTAAGAAAAATAGTTTATGTTTGGTGTAAAGGCGATACTTGCACCTTTACATTAAAAAATAATAAAACATTATATGACAAGTAGAAAAGAGTTTAAGATTAATTATTCCAGACACTCGACTCCTAGCGAATAATTTAATTAAGTCATTCTTTTCTGTCCCAGTCTCTTTTGAAGTTACAAGTAAGCAAGCTCTGGGCGCTCTTCAAAGGAAGGTAGCAAAATAAAACACGGCCATTTTTGTTTTTGTGTGATTAAGATTCATGCCATGCGGCGGGTTATGACACGCGGCAAACAAGCCTTAATAAACGCTGTCACAACCAATATACTTCATCACTCACTTTTCCTGAAAACAGAATCGTCTGCTCGCCCAGTTACGTCCCTTTGCGCACACATGGGCATCTCGCAGCATGGTTGGAAATACGCTTTACGTGGTTAGTTTCACGGAATTTGTGAGGAAGATTATTGAGTTTATCCTAGACTATTCGAAATAAGCCAAGAGCTATTGTTTGTTTTATTACCGTATGTATATGATATATGTTGTATTTATTAAAATGTTTGCTCTCTATTGTTTTCATTGACAAAATGGAAAAGAAAGTGTGGAATGAGATCCTTTCTTATTAACATTTTAAAGACTAAATCTCGGATTATATTAAACTTACAAGGATTTAAAATAGGTCATCCAATTTTGTTTTCTTTTAATTGCATGCCATTTTCCTTTGATTGTTACGTGTAATTTGTTACGGACTAGTTTAGTTTTCGCCATATCGATGCACCAGTCCTGATCTGTTAAGTTGTACATGGTATTAAAAATATTACCAAGATTTTTATGTTGCATTAATGAAATTAGTGATATCTGATGACAGTAAACCAATGATTTTAATACAATAGAGATGATAAGAAAAAACCCCGTTTCTAATAGATTTTAGTGAAGCCATTAAAACATGTACTTGATTATCATTACTTGTTTGAACATGTTGGTTGGGAGGGCTGATTTTATTTGTATTTTTTTATTTTCCTACATAACAACAGATAACCGGGTTAATTATAGCAACACAATGTATGCTTCTGGAGGGTTGTGTTGTTTTATGTTGTTTTTAGATTAATTTCTTAACTAGAGGGGATGATTTGACCTTTCTAAATTCTGGTCTTTTGGTCTTTTTTTGTTGTTGTTGCTGTTGTTGTCTTTCTTATGTGCGTGTGAGATTTCAGTTTCATGTATCATGTGTTGGTTTTATTTTAAAATAATGTGGAATTAAGTTAAGTCTAGACAGAGGGCATTTTGTAAGTGTCGTCCTTATAATAGCACTATGTAGTGAAAGTCTGGAATATTTGCTAAATTTTCAAGTCTTGACTTTTAAAATGTAAGTACGAGCCAAGATTTACAATTATGTAGATAGAGTATGCGTCTCATGAGTCGGCAACAATTAAAAGTCTATGAGGTTTTTTGTTTTGTTCAATAATATGTCAAAATTCAACAAGTTTTTAAAATGACATTTGTGTGGTTTTTGTGTGTGTTTGGAGGGATTTTAAGTGGGGTTTGTGTGTGTGTGTGTGTGTGTGTGTGTGTGTGTGTGTGTGTGTGTTAATTTTTGTTTGTTTAGTTTAGTTTAGTTTAGCTTAGTTTAGTTTTGATCTTGATTTTGATTTTGATTTTGATTTCTGTTTTTGTTCTTTGTTTTGTTTTGACTTTTTTTTTTGTATGTGTGTTGTTGTTGTTTTGTTTTTTTTAATTTGCAGAACTGTATTTGTATTAACACAAAATCTCTCTCTCTCTCTCTCTCTCTCTCTCTCTCTCTCTCTCTCTCTCTCTCTCTCCCTCTCCCTCTCTCTCTCTCTCTGGTTATTTATGTCCAAACCAGTGCTCTACGGCTGGTATGTGAAAGGCCACGATATGTGCTGTCCTGTCTTTGAGAAAGTACATGTAAACTATATCTTGCTGGTCTTTCAGTGGCAGTAGCCGGTGTGGACACAGCGGATTTCACCGTTCTCTCTTCAGACCCAGTGTCGAAATAACCATGTATGGGCGGAATCGAGCTCGGTCGATAGGGCGCTCGCCTGAGGTGCTTTAGTCGTAGGATCGAACCCTCTCGGTGGACCATTTCTCTAACTTGTGTTTTCCCGACTCAACCAGTGCCCCACGACTGGCATATCAAGGGCCGTAGTATCTACTGTGGAACGCGCATAAAAAGATCCCTTGTTGCTAATGGAACAACGTAGCGGGTTTCCTCAGGAGACTAAATGTCAGAAGTACCAAATATTTAACTTCTAATAACTGATGCTTACTAGCAATAAATGAATGTGTTCTTAAACAAAACAAACTTTTATTTTATAATGTACTGAGTTGTCATTAAACAAACATTCCTTTCTTCCCCTGTGTGGTTGGAAGACACCTGGACGACGAGTATCTAACGCCTTGGACGCCAACAGCAGAGAACATGGTGTTCATTTAACATTGTGTCCAGGTACACAGGTGTACGATGATGGACTTGTCAGGTGCTCGTTTGATGTGCCGCTAACCCGTCACGGGAAACGTCCGTTACATCTGACGTTTCAGACTTCGTCACCTGTTCGTTTCCTCCTAGGAAGACGGAGCACCGATGATTGTTTGTCACCAGGTTTTGTGCAGTTGTGAACATGAATGACACACCAAGGAAAAACAGTTGAGACTCCGGATTTGAATTTTCATTTTGAGTCCAGTGCAATAACATAGATTAAATCAGGCGCAGATCTAGGGGTTGGTGCTGGGGGTGAGCAGCATACCCAGCCCAGATGGTCGGGTCTGGCTTACTCGATAGAGCGCTCGCCCCAGATGCTCTAATTTGATCGTAGGCGGACGATTCCCGCCCCGTACAGTACCCCACGACTGGTATATCAAAGGC
This sequence comes from Gigantopelta aegis, assembly GCF_016097555.1. Classification (NCBI taxonomy): domain Eukaryota; kingdom Metazoa; phylum Mollusca; class Gastropoda; order Neomphalida; family Peltospiridae; genus Gigantopelta; species Gigantopelta aegis. The sequence continues at coordinate 82,908,193 of NC_054708.1, read as the reverse complement.
CGTGGTGTATGCTTCCCTGTCTGTGGGGACAGTGCATTTAAAAGATCCCTTGCTGTTGATGAAGAAAATCAGACTTCACGTGCTCCTTTGCACTCGCCAGTGTGTGCGATACCGCCTTCTCCCTCCTCCAACCCGCTCCTGTCTTGGAGTAACGAGCTGGCAATGATCCGAACCTGTGTCCAAGACCAGCGTGCGTTATAACAGCTTGTTCTGAATATGCATATTAAAACAGTTGATATTGATAATGACAATGGAAAAATGCGACGGAATTTCTCTAAGACTATGTCATAATTACCCAAAAACATGTTTGACATCCAGTATTTGATGATAAATAAATCAATGTGCTCAAGTGGTGTCGTTAAACAAAATAACTAACTTTATGCATAACAGGTGATTTTCAACATATCGATATGCCCAGCTCTGACTGTCCATCCTTGCTGCACGTCAGTGGAGTTTATGCTATGTAACGGTTTAGTGTGTGTTTCACATATAACTATCGTATGGAGTTCAGGGTGAACCAAAAATAGAATCTTTTCAACCAAGGTTAAAATAACTAATATATAAAATATTTAATAGTAACTAACGCACAGACAGTTGATTTGTTTACTTTGTATGTCAAGTGATTAACGTTTTGAGGCGGGTTTTTTCTTCCGCTGTCTAGATCAACTGTCTTAGCAACAACATGTTAGACATGCAACAGCCTTAGTCATAAGCGTACGAGACATGGGGGGGGGGGGGGGGGGGGACTACCCCCTAGTGCTGGAGCAAATGCTCTAATTAGGGCAAAATGAGCTGGCCTGAAACCTTTTCACCATGTATATCAATCGTTCTTTCCACAATATTAGTTGTAATCCATGTAAAAAGCAGGACAATTTAGCTATTTTGCAGTAATACTAATATGAATAAATGCTCTTATTCAGATTCGGGCTTTTTCGTTTAATTCGGGACCCCCCCCCCCCCCCCCCCCCCCCCCCCCCCCCCCCCCCCCCCCCCAAAAAAAAAAGAAAAAAGAAAAAGAAAACAAATGGAGCCTTAGTTTAGCTTCTGTTGCGCTTGTTTTCATTCCTTTTTTTCTTATTTACATTTGTGACTCCTCTATTTTGTGTCAAAACAACTTGGCCTCGTGTAGACCTATTACCCATGATAACAATGTGTCTATGAATTATGATGAACACAGGATCAATCTTCTACTGGTTTCGGTTTGACAACAGTCAAACAAGGCCGATCTTGGGTCAGTGTGTTTATTGTGGCCTCTTAGCCTTTGTTTGATTGGGAGGATTTTTTCTCTTTCCTTTCCAGATCATTTTCACGTTGATATATTGCTCTAGAAATGCAGCTTGTCAATTTTAAATAAATAATTGAGACAAATCGCACACGATTAATGTCCATCATGGCATGGAATCAAGAGGTCAAGGTCAAATAAGGTCCACTTCTGATTGGTTTTGATTGCTTAGTGACAAGACTGTCCTTAACAACGGGTTAACTCGACTGTCACCTGCTTAAATCATATATTTAAACGTACTCAAACAATGGCTTGTACATCTCGTCGAAATTGACTTTTTTTGTTTTCGTTTTTTTTAGTTTGGTTTTTGTTTACTATTGTGTCCTTGTATTTGGGATGTGGGGAGGGTAGTTTGATTGTGTTTTGTGTGCTATATTTTTTGTTTGTTCTAAGGTGTTTGGGGTGGGTTGCTTTTTATAAAAAAAAAGTCAGGTTTGACAAAAAAATAATAATTGGGGTGGTGGTGGTGGTTGTACTAGTTGGGTTTTTTGTTTATTTTTTTGTTAGTTTGTATGTTATTTAATTGCTGTGGTTATGTCTCGGCCGCGGACGTGTTGGCCTGGACGTTTCGGCCCGAGGGTAGGTCCAAGTAGAATGTTTCGGCCTCTTTTTTTAATGTATGTTGCACAATACTTTATTCCCGTAAATTTGACATATTGTTTGTTTGGTAGGTATTAACATGCTTATATTCCGATGGTTCTAACACGCTTACTGTGGGCAAATTATTACTGTCATCATTATTATTACTATTGTTGCTGTTATTATACCAGGACAAAATCAGTGGTAAACCTATAATTGAATACAAAGAAAACAGTCATAACATCACAGATTCTGTCCAAGGAAAAACGCAAACAAGTTACGAGATCATGTTTCATGTGCTTAATCAGCGTGGTTGTGATCCATCACTTGTGATTATTGACTATTATTATTACTATTATTTTATTTTATTTTATTTCATTATTATTATTATTGTGTGTGTGTGTGTGTGTGTGTGTGTGTGTGTGTGTGTGTGTGTGTGTGTGTGAGAGGCCAAAACATCCACCCTGTCAATGTATGTTGGCCGAAACGTCCGCGGCAGAAACGTCCGTCCACCGTGTGTGTGTGTGTGTGTGGCGTATGTGTACGTGTGTGTGTCTGTGTGGTGTATGTGTTGTGTGTGTATGTGTTCTGTGTGTGTATGTGTATGCGGGTATGTGGTGTATGCGGGTATGTGGTGTGTGTGTGTGTGTGTGTGTCTGTGTGTGCGTGTGTGTGTGTACCCTGTGATATGTCCCATCGTTTCACACTAAAAGCTAATGCTATTTTCACTTTACTAACGAACTGTTGCACCGTCCCTAAACGTCTGTACTGTTTAACATAATATATTCACTTTACTAACGAACTGTTGCACCGTCCCTGCACGTCTGTACTGTTTAACATAATATATTCAAATCTCTTCTCGTCTGGCGCATCACGAGCAGCTCAAAAACACTTTGAGCATTTTGAGACGATACCTCCTGGTGCGCGGAAATGTAGTACTTATGATCATAGCCGGACAATTTCCTCCATAATCTCTTTCTGTCTCCCCAAGCATCATAAATTATTTCCAAAAGAAAACTCCTATCTGCATCACAGATCTCGATATCATAAGCAGTCTTCTGCACCCAAATCACTATCCAACCAATGGGCGTCTGGCGTGACGTCACGTGACGACTGTCGGAATATCCTGGCTATCACCCGATCGGATATATAACGGCGGAGTCGCTGTGTGTACTTTCAATTAGATAAACTTCAAAGAGAGCAGGAACATTAATTTTTGACACGTTGAGTTTTAAAAAACATATCGCAGCAGGCCGAACACGAAGCTGGCTCGCTCGTACGTCTTCGTGATGGTCGTAAACGCGGCTTTTTAATGAGTTCATTTCAACTGCTTGCCCAGCCGAACCATTGGTTTGTTTTCCCATCGACGCCGCTTCAACGGTATCGGCTTTCGTATCATCAAACTAACTGTTGTGTAATTTGGAGCTTGTGCAAAGTTATACGAAACGTTAGCGCGCTCGTGATCGGTCGTGACGCTTTCTGGCAGACAAACTCGTTCTCCAGACCGCCGCGAGATGGCAGGTCGAAGCGAGAAAATAGTTCCGGCAGTGAAGCATCGCCAGTTTCCGTGTTGAGCGCGACCCCGACTCGTTAGGAAGCTCTTTAGTTCGTGATTAATAGTTGCACGTTAAACAGGCATAGCCTTCATGGATAGGAGAGGAACACAGAGAAGAAGAATAGACCTGAGGACTAGTAAGAGGGAACGTTTCGTTCAGAATCGCATCGTGATTCGCTGTGGAAAAAAGTTCAAGTTTGTTTTGTTTCACGACACCACTAGAGCACGTTGATTTATTAATCATCGGTTATTAGATGTCAAACATTTGGTAATTTGATATATAGTCTTAGAAAGGAAACCCGCCACATTTTACCATTGGTAGCAAAGGATCTTTTATATGCACTATTACACAGACAGGACAGCACATACCACGGTATTTGATATACCAGTCGTGGTGTACTGGCTAGAGCGAGAAATAGCCCACTGACGGTGATCGATCCATGATCGATCGCGCATCGAGCGAGCGCTTTACCACTGGGCTACGTTCCGCCCTGATTTGCAGTGAAAGTTTCAGAGATCGCTACACAATTGTGAAACTATCAATAGTGCAGTTTTCAAATATCAAATTGATTACCGACTGTCGTTAATCAAAACTTTAAAAATAAAATATTTTCTGTAAAACCCCCCAACCCATATAGGCTATGTCCAGAATCTTGCTTTTCCACCAAAGAAAGAAAGAAAGAAACAAACAAAAACTACCATTTTAAAGTCTTCAAAACAAAGAAAACAAAACAATTTCTTCTATTCAATGAATGAATGAATGGATGGATGGATGAATGGATGAATGGATGAATATTTGATTGATTGATATTAAATTAATAACTTTTAAAATTAATTTAAAAAAACCAAAACATAAATAAAAAGCTATAGATGAAAATGGAGATACCCAGTCCCAGTCATTAGTCCAAACTCACACAGAACATCAAGTTAAGCGCTGTCTGATTACATTCTGCTAATGACATATTAATAGGATAATATTTCGTGCACATTTATACGGAATGAAGGTTTTATTTTGTTTTCATTTAAATCGTTTATGATCAGGATCTTGAAATCTGAAATTGATTTGTGTAAGAAATAAATAAATGTTAATATTTAAGGTGTGTGATGTTTCTGACACATGACGCAAGTATAACTGAAAAGAAAAATAATAATTTTAAAATAATTAAATGTTTATAAAATGAATCCAAATGGTGTTCCCGTCATGAGTTTTTTCTCAACGTTTACAAAAACAAGTACTTTTCTGCACTCCATGACTAATTATTTTTAAAAACACTTCAACTTATATACAACATATGAATGATATGCCATGATATCAAATATCATATATAATAATCGCTTTGCTTGCTAATTCAGTGGGTACTGTTCATAAGTGATTAAAATTCTAATAATGGGCCTTTAAAATCATGGCAAGCAAGAAAGGTGCCGCAACTCTAAACATATTTGATAATTTGTAATTTAATTTAAAATTTTTCAATACATCTTTCATTTAAATTATGCATTTTAATTATGAAACACCAAATATACCATTATAACAAAAGCAATGTATTTTAATACGTTTTAATGTTATAATCAATGAAAATTAAGTTGTATCAATAGGTAATGGTGCAAGAGTTCAAACAAGGGACATAACCGACATTGTATCACTTGGCAGTAAATTTCGTATTTTGTAATTATTAAAAAAAAAAACCTCTGGTTTGTAATTATTTTATTTTTTATTTCAAACGAACGAAGATAAAAATTCACATTTAATAATACTTATCTGTACCACGAGCAAGCGTTTTATTGCTATTAAAATCTACTTGAAATTATATATGTAACCAGGTGTTAAATTATTAATTATCAAAGATTTCAATTAAATATTAATTATTATATATTAAGTATTTTTAAAAACTAATTTGTAGGAGTCGATCTTTAAATATAAAATAGTTAAAGAAAGGTGTGTTGTCTATTTCATCTTTTGTGTTAGCAGTGGTCATTGTTTATTGTGTTGGGTTTGTTAGTAGTTGTTGATTCACGTGCGATGATGACAGTTCACGCAAGACTGATGACTCGACACCGAGACATGCACTGCATGCTTTTGGACTACGCCCTTTATAACTAGATTGTTCCTAATTGTCATATTACGATCAGCTTTCATCGGAAGCAGACAGTCATAAGTATTTTAATTAATTATTCTGCAGAGAATAAGAAGTGGTTGGATATTTAATATACTTTATACATTGCTGCAAGTGACTAATCAAACAGACATTGTGGATGTCTGTTTTTTTCAATACAATAAAACTTGGAACCACAGAAAGTGTTGTCATTACTTCAGCCCCGGATTACATATATTATTTAATATTTTTGTCTTTCTACAACAAGTATATTGCACTGCTCACTAATTACGATTTCCCCACAATGTATTACAATTTATTTCCATATTTAAGATGGTCATAATAAGCTGTAATATCCACACGTGTAGTGACACATAAATCGTCTAAAACATTTCTCATGTACTAACACCGGATGTCCACAGCGCCACCTGTCGGCGTTTGCATTGCTACTGACAGTGCACTGCTTCCATGTTGTCTTTATTAAAGGTACATTCTCAGGTCCAGGTGGCATGTGTTGTTATTCTTACATGCATTTATAACTCAAAATCATTTTACCGAGAAGATTGATGATAACGTGTTAACCTACTCACCAGTAATAAGCTTAGAGACAATATACAACTTTAAAAGTGTGTAACGGAAGCTGTAATATTCATGACTATTACAAATCTTCCATTAGCATATCTAGTATCGTATCTCTGCTCAAGACAGAACCAAAAGAAAAGATGACTGATTCGTAAGGGTATGCAGCCATGGTGCTTTAAGGTTCCCACTCCGTCTGTATGAGGACTGTCACTTTTATAACGAACCCCAGTACAGTCTTCACAGAATGCTTCTATAAATTTCGTACACGTCAGAATGCGGATACGGATGCTTAAAATATTCATTCAAGCAAGGAACTGTAAGTATGTGAAATACATATTGTATATTATACTCTTCAAAAAAAGTAGGGGAACGCTAATAAGAATTTACAATTGCCACAATTGTAAGGTATATTAGCTGTCGGGAATGGTTATATGATAATAGTGAATTAATTGGGCAAACATTACAACCGGTAGTTCAGTATTACAGTAGGTTTTATGACCACCAAAGATCTTCAAGGACGATTGGGGTCAGAAGTGAAATTTGAAAGTTGACGGGTTTTTTTTTATCAGTAGTGGGTGATACCGCCACGATGTGTCAGATATTCATTCAGTCGACGAGACATACTGCGTATGAGTCTCCCAGTGGCCATTTGAGGGAGTCTGTTCCACTCCTTTTGCAGCGCCTGACCATGTTCCGCTAACGTAGTCGGCGGTCTTTGACGTTGACGCACACGTCTCCTTATCATGTCCCAGACGTGTTCAATGGGGGAAAGGTCTGGGCTCTATTGCATTCGATAGATGTTGTGCTGCTGGAGGTGAGCAAAACGTCGACGACAAAGGGTGTCAGTATGTTGTCCAGGTAGTACTGTCCAGTGACCCTTCCTTGCTCAATATGGACGGGGGTTCTGTCAGTCATAGTGATACCACCCCACACCAAATCCGATCCATCGCCAAATCTGTCATGAAATCGCACTGTGACGTTGACGTGCCGTTCATTTCGTCGTCGCCAGACCAGACCACGCCTGTCAAAGAAGTCCAAAGTAAATAGGGACTCGTCTGAAAACATAACACGTGACCAGCGACGAATACCCCAGTTCTGACGCTCCCTACACCATTCACGTCTGTGGGCATTGTGACGATTTGTCAAGGTAGGCACAACACGGGGCCGTCGATCATGAAGATGGGCTGCATGAAGACGATTTCTAATCATTTGACCCGTAACTCGACACCAGTAGCCTGATGAAGGTTTGCAACAATTTGATTTGCCGTTTGAGCTCGATTTCTTAGAGCCTGGTTATGGATGAATCGATCCTGTATTCCTGTCGTTGCCCTGAACGGGGTCGATCGTCAACATTTTGGGTTTGTTGGTACCTCTTCCATAGTCTGCTAATCACTGACTTCGAAACATTGAAGGTGTTGGCCACTTCACGCTGACTTCTGCCCGTTTGCTGCATGCCAATAGCCCGTAGACGCTCATCGCGTTGCATACGCCGCATCGCAAATTCAAACAATAAAAATTACTAAAAACAAAACCATAACAACTGTATGATCAACAGAATGAAAAAGATTGACAGAAATAATGTTTCACAGTGATTAATCGACCTTCCTGGAAATTGTCAAAATCGACAATGACACCCCACGCACGTGTACGGGGCAACTGCGTGATGCACGTGCAAACTATGGAATGTGTTTCGGTGTGTTGATAAACAGACCTGAACGTTCTTTACTAGTATGTCCGTATGTTCGGTCTAATAGTTGATATTAACATTAATATTTCAGGTTCACCTACTTTTTTTTGAAGAGTATATATATATAAAGACGTCACTTTAGTCAATTCCTCATAGAAAATATTCAAATTCAAACTGTGACGTCACGCGTTAACCTTTAATTGGATTTTGCAATATACATTTTAAAAATGTAAATGTAAATTATTTTGATGTAATATTTTGTAATTTAAGGTATAATCTTTACATTTTGCAAAAAAAATAAAGAAAAAAAAATATATATATACTGTACTTTTAACTTCGCCATATAGAAACATTAAATGCTGGAGCAGAAAGAATTATGTTCCATACAATTAGAACGAAAATCTATATTGCAGGACTGGGTAAACTAAAAGCGTCCCATTAGCTCGGTGTTGGAGAAAACATGATTTTTTAAACAGTGTATTCTGTGTTTGTGGTTATGGTATCCATAACCAGCCCGTTGTGCACGGTTACACTAATGACGCATTCGGTGGCTGTGCTCAGATGGAAGTCTCCCCGGGGGTCCCGTCAGTTTTGACAGCTAAGGATATTTCACTTGGTAAATGTCGCGATACAACAGCTTGCAAAATGGTGTGATCGTTATGCGCATTTTGCAGTACCTTATGACTTGAAAAAAATTCACAGATGCGATTCGCACGTGTTGCATGTCTAAGACAACTTAGACTTGCTTTACGTCTGTGGGAGGGCGGAACGTGGCCCAATGGTAAAACGCTCGCCTGAAGCGCGATCGGTCTATGGTCGATTCCCGTCGGTGGACCCATTGGGTTATTATTTGTTCCAACCAGTCCACCTGACTGATATATCAAAGACCATGGTATGTGATATCATGTCTGTTGGATGGTGCATATAAAAGATCCTTTACGACTAATGGAACAATATAGCGGGTTTCCTCTCTGAGACTATATGTCAGAATTACCCAATGGTTGACTTCCAATAGCAGATTATTAATAAAATCAATGTGCTCTAGTGGTGTCGTTAAACAAAACATTTTTAAAGGGATATTCCTGAGTTTGCTACAATGTAAGATGTTTCCGACTAATAAAATATTTCTACGATTAAACTTACATATTAAATATATTTTCTTGTTTAGAATATCAGTATCTGTATATTTAATGTGCTTCTGGTTGTCTTAATATGTGTAAAAAGCCCAAACTGGATTTTGTCTTTGTATGTACAAAAAATATATATTTTAGGAAATAAAATGAAATTTAACTTAGTACAAATATTAGAACGATCAGAAACACGTTTAATATACAGCCACTAATATTTTATGCAGAAAAATATGTTTGATATAGTTAAAAAGTCTCTATTAGTCGATAACATCTTGAAAATAGCAGTAAACTCAGGAATGTCCTTTTAACATATCAACGGCTAGTGTTAAGCTTAGTCTTAAGATTTGGTTTGCAGATCCGTTGGAAATGGGAGGGGGAGCTTTTGACGACAAAAGTTACAGTTTTGGTCCTACTGAATAAATAACAATAATAACCTTTAGAAAAAAAGAAGGAAAATATTGCTGTTTTGTTATCCGATGATAGGAAACAACGCATGAAGCCATCTAAGAATTAAAATTTCGCTTGTGTCAACGTCCACTACTATATCTTGTTACCACCTCCTTCTAATTCGGATGTCTGTTCTACTGGCCTGGTTGGAATTAGGGTTAGGAATAGGGTTAAAACAATTAATTGTTGTAGTAACTCAAACTGGATTTGTCATTAGAATAATGTCGAATGTATGAAAAGATAATAGCAGGATGTCAAGTTCAGTTTGAGTTATAGTACTGCAAGGGCGACTAGAAACACAGTAAGTAAATAAACATAGAAATTTTAAGCTAGAAAATAAAAGAAATGAGTAATTTTAATTGTTAAAAAGGTTCAATTAGCTGTAAACGTGATACAACGGCTGGATTATCAATAAAGTCCCTCTAACGAGAACATAACGAACAGGTATAGATAATGTCATATTATGCTTCATTATTAGAGGTGACGAGCATGAGGTAGGTGTGTCATATGAGGTGCAGTAGAAAAGAACAAATTAGTACAAAACAAAGCTCAAAAGGAAGCGCCTAAAAGTCGTGATAGGACCAAGAATCAGTTGAAACATGAACACTATTTTATTCCAGAAAACTGAGGCACAGTGTAACAAGCATACATGTGGAAGTACTACAAACTGTCATAATAATATGAAGTAAATTAAAGGTGCTACCTCACAGTTGCATAACGGCGGCTACCAGCCAAACGTATCCATTAACTTTTGTTTTGAAATATAAACTATATACCTATAAAAGTTACAACCAAATAATTTAATACTAGTATAATATTATTAACAATATATTTAAAAAATCTTTCGTTGACGACCAACGAATTGCGTGCGTTTAGTAGATGTGAACACTTCACAACTTTATGGCACGTGGATGTTGTCGCTGACGGCCTTATTCAATCAATTTGCCTAATTTTGTAGATTCACCGAATTCATTACAACATTGTGTGATGTAAGTCTGGAATGTTGTTGTACTGAACTTGACTCTGTTTACATAACGAATAGCACATTACAAGTTTGATATTCCCAAGTTCTTTATGCAAAGATTATGTTTGGGGTCGATTAATTTGTAGTTATTTATTACAAAGATATAAATGTAAATAAAAAATAAATTAAAAAAAGGCACTTGCAACTATAATATAGCACCTTTAACTTGAAACCTAAAAGTTGCTCATCGATAGGACCACTCAACTTTAAACGTCAATTTTCCTCAGCTCAACAGTGGCACTAAAGTACTGTATTTAAATTAAACAGGGTCGGCCGGATTCTGATAGGGGTGTCCGCTTTCTCCTTTCATAGTGTCTACTAATAAACAACACGTATATTTAACATTTAACAAGAGCAAGTATGAATGCACCGATTCGCATGGCATAAGAATGTGACGAGTCAGCTCACAAATCGTCAAACTAAAATCTGGTTTCAGATTTAGAAACTGTTACTAATGCTTGACACAGTACCTGGCGAACGTTTACTGTCAAAGTTGACAGTTTCAGCAGTAACTACGCTCTAGTCGTACCTTCATATATTCTTTCCACTAAAATATTAAGCAAGGGTTTGTTTTTTCATAAATCATCTTCCCAACTGTCTTTTATCTTATTTGAGCAATATCAATAACATATCGCCAAAACACTCCAACAGGTCAGTACCCTAAATTAAACAAGAAAAGACATCTATCTCATTGTAATTGCAAATTTAAAATATGTCATGTTAATTATAAAATGGCTTCTTTTTATTTATTTATTTATTTATTTATTGGAGGTGTGGAGACTCTCGGGCTAATCATTTTAAGAAATTATTATAAATTTGTAAGTTTTCTTTTGTATTGCGCCATTTTTTATTATTATTTATTATTATTATATATATATATATATATATATATATATATATATATATATATATATATATATATATATATATATATATATTAAAGATGACGACGAGGCTGATATCAGGCAGATGGTGATATTCGTCAACAGTGAAAAGGCACGAGTTCGTAAAAACAGTGCATAAAGTAGATCCTCAAAAACGTTAGCAATAATATGATAAATTTGGTGAGATAATCTGTAGCCATATTCGATCTCAAATTAGACAAATAAATATTACGCCTCATTTTGGTAATTTATCTACTTGATTTTCGAATTGGCATTTAGCGATTTAATAATGGAATACATTCCATCAGTAAATAGCGGATAATAAACGAGTTACCAGTTGGTGCATCAATAATAATATGTCTATAAACCCATCTAAAACTACATGTATGTTAATTGGTACACAGCAAAAATTGAGCCAAACTGGTCAGTTGCAACTAAATATCAATAATAACCCTATATCACCTGCTGATTGTCAAAAACATTTATGACTCTGTGTTGATTAAAATCTTAGCTGGAACACACAAGTTGATCACATTTGTTCACAAGTTTCATCTAAACTGGCTCTTTTTAGACGAATTAGCAAATTTCTCAGCCCAGAATCAAACTCTCTATTCTATAATGCATACATTCTTCCCATATTTGGTTATGGGTCAGTAACATGGGGTCGCTGCAATAAAACATACGTTGACAGATTAATAAAGCTACAAAAAAGAGCGGCTAGGCTAATCCTTGATAAACCACTGCTAACTCCTTCAGCAGATCTCTTTAATGAATCACAGTGGCTGCCTTTTGATTATAGGTGCACATGCCATACGGGTACATTAGTATATAAGGCGTTGAACAATCTGACACCTGCATATATAAGTGATTATTTCATACCATCATCAGGCTTAAATAAATATAACCTGAGATCAGCAACACATAATAATCTTGTATTGCCAAGACCCAACACTGAATTGTATAAACACTCCTTCAGTTATTCCGGTGCTGAAACATGGAATACAATCCCAGATTCTATTTTAAAAAGTGTATCCTTACCTTCATTTAAAAAACAATATAAAAAATTCATAACAACACTGGCTCTTGAAAAATGTTTAGTAAAATCTTTATTCAGGGGTCTGTACGTTTAAATTCTATTTATTTATGATTATACCAAGATGTGATAACATTTTGTATTAAGTATATATGCACCATGGGTATTCACCTCATAGTTTCGATGCATTTAATGAGGGATAATTATGTTGTGTTTTGTTATTACATTGTTTATTTCATTATATGTAGAGTAATATTTTAATGCTTAATAGACGGAAGGCCACAAGGGAGATTGGTACACTACTATTTGTGTAACCATCTTTAATAAAGATTATTATTATTATTATCATCATCATCAAATTCATGTCCTGAGTGAAATAATTTTCAATTATCGATTTTGTATTTTCCATTTAGTTACCAGATATTATCAAATTTATACTCCAATTGAAATAATGTTCAATTGTCAAATGGAAAATTATTTTATAAAGGACATAGTATAGTTGAAGTTGAATTGGGGTTTTAGTATGTTGGAAAGCTATTCTTTTGTTGTTTGAAAATTCCTCCACGCCGAGTCAGAGAACCAGTACACTAAGATGTAAAATATTTTGTTCCCAGCTCTGCGAAAGTCATCAGGCGTATTATGAACTCTATGCTACAGCAACTCTAAACTGGGAGTTATTAATTCTGTTTATACCCCGATCTGAAAGAGGCGAAACACATAAACAATACAACACAATGACTTTTTAAACATGGCTGCTCGTTTTCAAATAACCATGCATCCATAAATTTTTACTTTAAAACACGTATGCAAAACAAAGCTAATGATGATTGGTCTAGCAGGTGTGCTACTCGTCCCACGTATTAAGACGCCGTCTGGAAAGCCACTTACCGGGAACATTTCGGAAGCGCTGGAACTTGTTAAAACTTACAGAATTCGACTTAATCGGACCAGAGACAGGTCGTAAATTATGATAATTAATCAAACGGTGTTAGGTTTTGACTCGAGTTCTGTAAGAACGTTTGGAGATGTAAATTTCAGCTTGCTAACGAGCAGACGAGACTGGGTGCAGTGCACGTTCTGTTGTATGTACGTCTTTCAGGATGTTTTCCTAACGACCGCGCTGGGATGTAAACACAGATATTTTCAAAACATCGACAGAAAAGGAAAATGATGAAATATTGAGATAAAACTGACCTATTTATTTATTATTTGTATGCGTCTCCTCATCAACATAATGTATGATAAATATATTTGCTTGAATCACAAATTCAGATGGTAAGAGAGATCTGTCAGCCCATAACAAGCCAATCAGCCGAGATTTTAATTGTTTTTAGGGTGGTTTTTCTTCTTATTTTTTTAAAATGTTTTCTTTTCTTCTTCTTTTTAATGTTTTCTTTTCTTCTTTTATGAATGTTTTGTTGGGGGGTGGGAATGGTGTTTTTTGTTTTAATATGTGTACGTTGTATCACAAAACGAGACTTGCAAAAACCGAGACTACCATCAAAATGGCTGTCACTCATGTTGAGACTACGTTCTTTACAACTGCATTAATTTAATGCTTTGATCTCAGCACCACGGAAACACCTCCGTGGACATACACGCGGCCCTGGCTGTGTCCATCTACTGATCACCTCGAGCCAGGTTCACCATCTCACCGTGAGAACCAGCCCACACCTGTTCGCGCCCGTCTCCCGCCCTGATAGGTTTAACAAACCTCGTCGTGTACACAGTAGTACCGACCTGACGTGCACGTGGTCAGACGTCATCACGAATCACCACGGGTCAAGTTGACTAAGTGTTCCCATGACTTTGGCGGGGAAGGGTATTGTCTGTTTGCCAAACCCTCATTTGTGGCTGAACCTATCATTTCGATAGTCACAGTTGTTATTTGTGGTTTTTGCATCTTTGCAAGGCTTTGATTGAGGATCTGAGGCGTGCAAACGTGGCCCAAGATGACTGTATACGGGACAGAAGGTGGACGCAGGGAGTGGGGGAGAGGGTCAAAGTGGTACTGAAAATACATTTCACTAAAATTGGTCAATGAGATTTGGAGCTATTCAATGTTATGGTAATTAGTTATGAAAGCGATTTTTAAAACTTTACACTAAGATTAGTATTAGTTTTGAACGGGTTAAATGCCAGTTCATCAGTTCCCGTTCATGTAGACAAATATTTATAAACATGCACGCACACACACACACACACACACACACACACACGCAAACACAAACATATACATACATGCATACATACATACATACATACATACATACATACATACATACATACATACATACATCAATACATACATACATGCATGCATGCATGCATGCATGCATACATGCATACATACATACATACACTATATAGATATTCAAACATCAATACATACATACATGCATTCATTCATCCATTCATTCATTCATTCATTCATCCATTCATATATACACTCATTATGGAGGACGAAACTTCTGAATTATGTATATTTAGGTTAAGTGAATCTGATATGTAACGTATTATATATATATATATATATATATATATATATATATATATATATATATATATATATATAACTTCTTTAAAATAATACATCATAACTTGGTGAAGGTTTGTTGGGTGATAAATTTCAGACTAACAAGTGTGTCTGTTTAACATCCTAATTTCTTACCGCCTTCAACCGGAATGACATGTTGTCTCTCGACCCACGAACCGCCTGTTTCCGGTTTTACCCGGCATCAAAGGACACCGGCACCAACTCTGCCACCGTGCTTGTTACGCCGTCATGATAAATGTTCTTCCGCGACTGGGAATACTGTTTTTATTGCTGGTAAAATGATCTCTGGGCATCTAATTAAGGCTTCCTCTGACAATAGATTAATATGAATGAACTTGGTGTCTCATTGCCACACCGTTCACGTTTAGTGACCGTCATAAAATTGCTCTTAAATTATTTAAATGCAATTGCATCAGTTTTGGCGGTATTGCTCCGCGGTGATAAAAAGTTCGTAGTTTTAGCGCCCAGGTTTTCTAGTATTGTCTTAACGGCCCGTTTTGTTTTCAACAGGACGCTGAAGTATATTTAGTTACTTGCCAATTTATCATCCGGTAATTGAAATCTGTATTCCGATTGTCCTCATACCGCTGGTTTTATGGGTATTCCGTGGAGAGGAGGTTTTTAAAGGCAGGGTTTGAAATAATTGCATTATTTATCAAATCGGCCATATTCGGGTATTTGTATTCATAAATAGTCCGACGCACTTTATTTTTGACAGCCCGTCAAAATTGCTCAAATCACGTTAAAACATTTTCGGCCGAGCATTAAAATTTTACTTTTGGACCTACGTTTTATTCCAGACATGGTTAGAATGTGTCAGCTATCCCTTTTTGGCTTTAGGTCTTTGACCTAATTTCTAAATTTTTTATTCCATATTCCGCCCACCTCAAACTCACCCCTCTCCCCTCCTGTCCCGGACATAGTCACTGGCGAGCTCTGGGCTAAGCCCGTGATGGACATGCTTAAAACCTTCGTGGTATAGGAGCATGTAAAACCAGTTCACATTCACATCCATAGATATCCACTTATTCATAGGCGTACGGGCTCGCTGGGTTTTGCCCGAATTAAACGAAAATTTCCGAATCTGGATAACAACATTTATTCATATTGCCACTACCGTCAAACAGCTATATAGGGTTGCAAACGAATTAAAGTACTAATCAAAATTATACCCAGGTGATTTTTCAATCTTATATATTAGATAGAAATATGAGATGTATTTACAATTTTACTGCAAAACATATGTAATATAGTCTGTTGCATAGTATATATGTTTTGCAGTAAAATTGTAAATAAATCTCATATTTCTATCTATAACAGGTCATTTATTGTCATTTTAGGTACCGGTTGTTTGAATACCATAACAGGTCATGATAATACTTACACATTTTTATGGTTTTTATTCCAGGGATTTTCATAACTAATATATAAGATTGAAAAATCACCTGGGTATAATTTTGATTAGTACTTTAGTAAGCATTTTTATATGAATTACAACTAATTTTACTGGTAGAATGATGGAACTACATGGTACAAAGGTCTGAGATTAGCACATTTTGCCCGAATATCTCTAACATTTGTGCCCGAATTTGAGGATTTGCTCCAGCACTGGGGGGAGGGGGGAGTTGACCACTCACCCACCCACCCCGCTTCGGTCTCGTACGGTTATGCACTTATTAGTCCTCTACCGAGTCAACCGGAGGGGACTACAGGTTTCGTCATGTCCTGTCTATATGTCTGTCCGTCCGTCTGTCCTACATATAGTTTTTTTCCGGATGGGTTTTTCCACAATGTGTATAACTTTATCATGTACTGTTACAGATCCAGTTTAGCCCTTAACTTAGGACATATAAAAATAGGTTTCTGGACATTTTTTTTTAGCAAAGCCTCAAGCTATTAAGATGAAATTTTGTATATAGCTTTATCATGTTACAAATCAAGTTTAACTGTCATAGCGATTTACCCATTTTCACAGAGTTATGGATCTTAAACCTAGGAGACGCATAATTTTGTTGGGCCCGGCAGGGGACATGTATTACTTTAGCAGTACTCGCAGTATGTGTCTTTATTTCAGTTTTACAGGGTATCAGTGACTGGTGGCAGCTCCATATTGGTAAAGAAAGTGAAAACAATCAAAATTGGTTTTATCACCGCACACCTATAAACACTGATAAACATACGCACGCGCGCGCGTACAGACACATACACACACACACACACACACACACAGAGAGAGAGAGAGAGAGAGAGAGAGAGAGAGAGAGAGAGAGAGAGAGAGAGAGAGAGAGAGAGAGAGAGAGAGAGAGAGACAGAGAGACAGACAGACAGAGGACATACACGCAACGGCAAAGACGTACGCATACACATTAATATTACGTCAAAATACTGTCTACTGACACCATCTACACTTCACAAAGTCACACCACTGAACAAATATCTTTTTCTATAAAATATACGACTGTTACATTAGTAATGCAATTAGTGAAACATCTAATGCAATAATTATTTTTATAATAGTTTTATTTTATATTAAAAAATCATGGCAACACAAGTATAATTTTACAGTAATAAAAACATTGTATGATACCTTTGTAACATTTTCTTTAGGAATGCTTATATACGTAATTAAAATGATACTCGTACCACACAAGTTCATATAGAATAATAAACAAATGTTTTGTTGTTGTTTTTGGTGTGTGGTGTGTGTGTGTGTGTGTGTGTGTGTGTGTGTGTGTGTGTGTGTGTGTTAGATTTGACTTACAAAACAAGTCAACGTCCCGGTTATCAGTGGTATATTCAGGAGGGCGAGCTGTCACCCACTAGACTGGTTTTTGCACCTAATGTTGGATACATGTAATGTGATAGAAGACGATGGTACCAGTCAAATTGTTAGCCTCTTTAATACGTCACTGGTGTCTTTCGTTCTCAAATACTTTGGGAAGTTCTCACAAATGATAACAAACGAAAACTAGTGTGGTATTTTATTTATCACCCACTTTCAAAGAATGTAACATTTGTCAAATCCGTAAATTGAGTATTGTAAATATGTACTGAGGTGCACTGCAGGTTAACCAACAGTCGCTGTATTGTGAAATAGGTCATTATACGTCGACATACTAAATTAAAAACGCATTGCATGCTCTTCGTTTATGAAAATAAACATATATACTGAATTCGTTATCATTTCTTTTTCGTTAATTCTCACAATCATCGGTTTTCGATCAACTGAATTTCATTTGTAGTAAAAGTTGTGAAATGTTAATGACGTCATAATTTTACACGAATGAAAAACTGTCCCGTTAGGTTAGTAAGTCACTATACGTTCAACCAATCAAAAATCCAACTTGTAACACGCTTGCGGGTGTGTGTACAATATTTTGACGATAGACCCAGATGTATTCACGTGGAGCGTTATATTTACACACCCAGTGTGAATTTATTTTCACTTGTCGCGAGATTTAGCTAGTTCCACAAACATCACAATACATGTGACTTTATTGTTGTATTTCTTACCACAGCTCGCTTTATTGCCCCTTTATTGCGAGATTTAGCTAGTTCCACAAACATCACAATACATGTGACTTTACTGTTGTATTTCTTACCACAGCTCGCTTTACTGCCCCTTTATTGCGAGATTTAGCTAGTTCCACCAACATCACAATACATGTGACTTTATTGTTGTATTTCTTACCACAGCTCGCTTTACTGCCCCTTTATTGCGAGATTTAGCTAGTTCCACCAACATCACAATACATGTGACTTTATTGTTGTATTTCTTACCACAGCTCGCTTTACTGCCCCTTTATTGCGAGATTTAGCTAGTTCCACAAACATCACAATACATGTGACTTTATTGTTGTATTTCTTACCACAGCTCGCTTTATTGCCCCTTTATTGCGAGATTTAGCTAGTTCCACCAACATCACAATACATGTGACTTTACTGTTGTATTTCTTACCACAGCTCGCTTTATTGCCCCTTTCTTTAAATGTTATCAGACCCGTAAGAAGAATAGTTGAAGCGGGGGGCGGCGGTGCTATTTGAAAAAACTAAAAGTAATCTAGTTTGATGATATTTAAAGATTTCCGGGTGCTTATTATGATGTGCCTGATATAACGCAGTTTTCTGTCACATTGATCGAAATCGCCTATTGCAAAACAATGTTTGACTATTTCAAATACGTACATAAAGCTTACAAATCGGAAAAATAAGCTCAGTAAAAATACTGGAAAATATGTAATTGGTCGACGTGTTGCGGATAACAATGTACAATCCGTAATCGGACGAGGTGTTCTGACTGACATACATTCCGTAATCGGCCGATATGGTCCAAATAATATTGGATAATCTGTAATCGGCCGACGTTTTACGAATGTTTCGTCAAATCATTACACGTGACGTCGGGAAGGTTACCGGTTACAGCTGGCCAATCACATGACTGATTTGAGTCATAGTGTCAATAAGAATGTTTTCTCGCAGCAAACTAACAGTTCTGTAGAGTTACATTACCTACACAACAACTAATGCGAATATAGAAATAAGCTAATATTAAAGATACGTGAACTGTCTAAATATCTGTACAAAACAAACACAGTACAAACTATATTTATGCAAACAAAGGGAAACATGCAGTTTTACTCTCACGAGTTCTTATGAATCTTGTAGAGTATCAAAATAATATTCGTAAGGCTACAGTATTCTAATAATGGGTTTTATAAACATGTATTTCTTTTGCGTTTTGTTTCTTTTGTATCTTTTTTTGTTTTGTTTATACATATATTTCTTTCTTTTACAGCGTAGACGCCAGCATACATATTGCTGTAATCGTTTTTGAATGAAAACGTCACTTGTCGTTTTCCGCATCGTTTGTTCTGGAGTTGATATACGTATAGTCAGCAGTACAGTTTATTTGTAATAAAGTTAAATCGATGATGTCAGTGGTCGTCAAATTTAAGAACGCACAACAGTTGTCCCTTTCGAATAAGCAAATAGTTTAAAGACATGCATTATAAACTCATCGCCTGTTTCGTTTGTTGACAGTTCCAACCGACAGGCCGGATATGTGTGAACCATATAATACATTTGTGATATCCAAGTGATATATTTTGCTGATACCATATTTGAGCATTGCGGTTTATGCATCATCTCTTGACACAGTACAAAGACAGTTCTAGACTAAGACACGTATATTCCCAGATTACATTTGAGGGTATCATCAATCATTGAGTCTATTTTCTCGCACCTCAAAGGTATACGCCTGGATGTTCAATGTTTATGCAATACACGAGTGTGCGTGTAAAAGTCAGTCTGTTATCGCTCCGTGAAATACTAATACGTGTACAAGAGTCACTGCCTGTCCGTGATTCTGTGTTTTTACAAAGTCTTCATTCTTTGAGGGTTTTTTTTTTCACTCAATGCACTCTTCAGAGAATTAAGTCTTGATTTGGTTTTCGCACAGTGCATTTGAGAGAGTGGAAGTAATGTTTCTTTGTTTTTAAACAATGTACTTGGGAGGGTTAAAGTCTTAATTTTTTTTTTTCACCCAGTATACGTGATAGGGTTAAAGTCTTGATTCTTTTGGGGTTTTTTTGTACAAAATGTAGTTGAGAGGGTTAGTCTTGATTCTTTGTATTTCACATAATATATGTGATAGGGTTAAAGTCTTGATTCTTTGTTTTTCACAAAATGCACTTGGGAGAGTTAAAGTCTTGATTATTTGTTTTTCACAAAATGCACTTGGGAGAGTTAAAGTCTTCATTCTTTGTTTTTCACAAAATGCACTTGAGAGGATTAAAATCGGGATTTTCTTTTTTTCACACAATGTACTTGAGATGGTTAAAGTCTTGATTCTATGTTTTCACACAATGCAAGAATTAAAATCGGGATTTTCTTTTTTTCACACAATGTACTTGAGATGGTTAAAGTCTTGATTCTATGTTTTCACACAATAAAACTATGTGAGAGGGTTAAAGTCTTGATTCTTTATTGTTCACACAATACACTTGAGAGGGTTAAAGTCTTCATTCGTCATCTTCGCACAATATACTTGATAGGGTTAAAGTCTCGTTTCTTTGTTTTTAAAGGAGAACATTCGATTGGCCACATTCACACAATACATTTTAGCGGGTTGAAACCCGGGAGTGCGTTCCCGAACAGTCCGGCGTGTTGCCTGATGAATCCCCTGATCTCAGACTCGGAACACTGCTGGCCGGAGTAGTTGAAGTAATAATCAGTCACACAGATCACACCGGCCAGGAAGTGTCTGGAAGAAAACACACCATTCGATAATATTGGAAAAGCATATTTTGACAATCTGTAAGGAGAAATAGTATTGGATAATTTCTGAGAAACTTTTGACAGACGCTCTCAATCAAGGAATATTATTGGATATCATCCGAGAAGCTTATGGCTGACGTTCTGAATTAGAGAATATTATTGGATACTATCTGAGAAGCTTATAACAAACACTTAGAACAGACCCTCTGGAAGAGGGATTATTATTGGATGATGTTTTAGAAGTTTAGGACAGATGCTCTGAAACAAGGAGTATTATTGGATAATATCTAAGAAAAATATAACAAATACTTTGAAAGAGAAAATGCTATGGATAAAATTTGAAATGTTTAGAACAGACCCTCTGAAAAACGAAATATTATTGGATAATATCTGAGGTCCTTACAACAGACACCCTGAATAAAACAAGCGCGTGTGCAGGAAATTGTATGAGGGTGTCTTTTATGATGGGTCGGGGTCATTCTCCCTTGGAAAATACATTATAAAATAGCATTCGCTTTGAGCAGGTGGATTCGACCCGTACCCCAACCCTCGGCATACGCGCCTGTATTTGTCTCATTTCCTATGATTAATAACTAACAATGAGCTCCTGGTTAATTAGATTGTACTGTAAGTCAAAACACGAGATCACATATAGTTAAACGTGGTAAAAGGGACTTTCATTTTAAACTGCGAACTAAGTCAAACTTCTAAACTTCAACTCATTGGAAGTTTTGTTTTTCTCGTTCCAACCAGTGCACCACAACTGGTCAAAAGCCGTGGTATGTGCTTTTCAGTCTTTGGGAAAGTGCATATGAAAGATCCCTTGCTGCTAATGGAAAAATGTAGCGGGATTCCTCTGATGACTAAGTGTCAGAATTACCAAATGGTTGACATCCAATAGCCGATGATTTTTTAATTAATGTGCTCTAGTGGTGTCGTTAAACAAAACAAACTTTAACTCTTTTGTCAGACAGAAACGTAATGTTTGTTAACTGTCACCTTAGGTTTTTTGCACTTTTTTAACTTTGCCTATTTTGGTGTCTAACGTATCATAATTTTAACATTTTGTTAATAAGAGAGAGAAGAAAGAGAAACCTGAATCCATCAAGGGAGACCAGTCCTACAATCAATCGCACCTCAGCCGCGCACTATACCACTGAGCTGCACTCCACCCCATTAGACAGACAGAACACATAGCATAAGAAGCACTGGCTGGAACGGCAACTATTCTCGTGTGTCCACTGGGGAGGATCGACCCTGTAACCTAACGCACATCAGCATGTGAATTTCATTTAAGGAAACGAATACGGACAACAACTTACTGGCATTTCTCTATAGTGTCGCTTGTCTCTGGGATCTGGCTGAAGTAGTCGAGACACTGGGGGATAAATTCTGTCATGATATTAATATCCAAACACGGGTTGTACACCTCTGCGCTGGCTGCAAGTCAAAATAGTCTCATTATATCAGTAGTTGTATATTAAATGTGTTTCTGTTTGTACTTCATCAAACGTTATTTTATTTCCTAATTTGTACGGATTTTTCTGTATGCACGAATTATTGACTGACCAAATCCAGTGTGGGTTACTTACAAACAGTAGGACGATCAAAAACACATTTAATACAGACACTGATATTCAAACAGGAATCTGTTTTTAATATGTAATTTTAGTCGTTACACAATTGTATTAAACAGAAACATCTTACAATGGTGGTAATGGACAGTCTCTTTAAAACCGAAAGGCGGGTAGCTATTTTACAGTTTATGTTACAAAGTATTTTTTTAAAAACCCCACACACACAAAAACAACCTAACCCCACAACGCTACAGACTTTTATGACAACGTGTAGATTGAGAGCAAGCTGTTGTAGTACACGCCTGTCATGGGCGCAGGTGTCGACTTGCATCAGCTCCTACGTCCAGAACAGGAATGACATAAGTTAATGATACGCATGTTTGTATTTTACTTCAGTAACTGATAGAAGAACAGTGTGAGGCCAGATGGTAACTTAGCAGGGGCGTTTAATGATGGTTTAGTCTGTATAGGCTTTTTGCGAAGGGAAAGGATGCCATTGATTATTTGTGCCAATACTATTATTCATTGCAATAAGTAAATAAATAAATACACTTTCGTATATAGTTCTTATGCAGTAATAACTTTGAGGTTAAAACCGATGGCAAACAGTACATGGTTCGCCCAAAGTGGAACTGCGATTTTCACCAAAACTAATGGTAACGTTGCTTATAAAACAGTCCATTAAATCTCTTAAATGGCATGTGATAATGTAATGCCCTGTTATCTTGCAGGTGGAATAAATGAGAGGTGCAACACTTTTTATTTGTGTACTAGCTGCGTATATTTATAAACTGCTTCTATTAGTTTTATTAGTGAACGTTTACATTATCTGCAATATGAATTGATTTGGTACAATGGAACCTAATGTAAAATTATATTATAGTCTACACTCTTGGGCTGCAGTGATTTATCTTGGAGTCATATTGGGGTAAATCCTACCTGCTGCAGACGACCACTGATCTGGAATCTTCGAAACTAGCTCCTCCGGTAAAAGAGAACTCAATGATTCACGTCTGCTTATTACGTCTGTCCCTGCAGTGGATGTTGGTTGGATCAGCAATGTGGTGCTTACATCTTCTTTCCTATTGTCTGTAGACTTCGGAGTTCTCTCCGCAGCACTGGAAGATGCTAAATGTGATTCTGAATCCAATGTTCTAACAATGTCTCGACTCTCTGTAGAAACATCAACACTGCTTGCTGTTAACTTAAGCTGTGCTGTCCCAAAAGATTTAACAGGCCAATGTGATGATGAACCAGAGGGAGAAGGTAATAAAGTCATATGTGCTGATGGAGTGCTTGTAGAAAGTGAGGAAAGTGTATTTTGATTATCTATTGACTCTGTTATGTCAGTATATAAAATACTGGAACTGCTCGGAATAATTGTTGAGTCTTCAGCAACTACTGACGCTGTGGAATAACTAAGCATTTCAGAAGTTGTTGTGGTCATGGAAAATGGTTGTGTTTGATACTGCAAGAGTGCAACAGAACTATTGTTCATATGCGAGGTGTGGCGGTCATCTTGGTACGGTGAACTGTTTATAACACTCACAGGTTGTTTGGAGCCAATATTGTATCCTGAATTTATCACTGAACTTGTTTCTGACGACTCTAATGCTGATGACGCTGTTGATAAGGCTGCTGTTGCTAAAGTCACCGTCGTAAATGATGATTTTGCTAATGGCACCGTTGTTGATGACCATAATGCTGATGAATCGGATAATTCCTTGGAGATTACGCTGGGATTTGTAATGATAAATGTTTTAGAAGCCTCACCATGTAACATTGGAGTAATCGTGAGCACAATTTCTGCTGAGGATCTCTCGTTCACTGAAACAGATGACTCAAGTCTAAACAAATCACTTGATCCTGTACTCGATTCTTGCAATAGACGAGACACTTCTGATGGTGCAATTCCGAGATCCTCATGGTAATCTGCTTTGAAGAATGATTGATTTTCCTGGGTCGTGTTCTTGTTTAGCATCTTTATGTCAGAGTCCTCGTGAACATAGTTTTCATTATGTAACTGATCATCAACCGAATCGAGAGACTTCATTTTTGATTTCATTTTATCCAAGTAGCGAGGTTTTTCAGTTGGTATCATGTTGTCGTCATTCAGACTAGACACTCGGGTTCTTTCTCTGGGGAAGAGTTTATCCACATTGCTGTACCGCTCTGTTAAATTCGTCGTATTTATTGGGTCTGCTATGGCACCCCAGCTATCATGAGATTCTTCATCGTCTGAAGGATAAAAGTCAGCATCTGTGAATGTCGTCTGCTTTGTTTGATCAGTGGCTTGAATCTCAGAGAAAATAGTGTCTGGTTTAGTCGAAGACGACAGCTCAGTTCTCATATTGTGTTCATGTATAGAGCTTTCATTTTCAACATTTGGCACTTTAAGAATATCATCCATCGATTCTTTGTTTTTCAAATCAGCGTTATTCACCATAGTTCCTGTTTTTATAGCATCGTGGCGTACTGATGTAGACGATCCCCGTGTTGAAGGTTTCACGGTCGTTACAATTTGAGGATTTAGCAATGTGGTTATTTCATGCTCGGGATACCTGTTCATTGGTGAAGTGTCTGCTTGAAGCCACTTGGAAGTTCTCTCTTTTGGATATCTTTCAGTTGTTACAACTCTAGAATTTAACAATGTAGTTATTTCATGTTCATGATATGTTTTTTCTGGTACAGTTTCAGCGTAAAGCCACATAGAAGATCCATCAGTGTGGTATTTTTCAGTTGTCACAACTTCAGGCTGAGAAGAGACGATGGTATCCAGTTTTGAATAAAGTTTAGTTGCAACGACCTCCCTTTGCAACGACGTGTACACTCTTAGTGTGCCAACACCACCATACACCGAGGACGTCTGGAGATCTGGGTGATTTTTGAGTGCTGAGATGATCCAGTGCTAGATACGAACTGATAGATGAGGCTAACATATCTGAAACAAATAATGACGGACTGGACACTACTGACGATATATGCTGTGATGCATAACTGAGGTAGCGTGATAACGTCATAGTGGAAACTATCCCACCAGCATCACTTTTGTCTTGAAGTGTCTCTATCACTTTGGATGTTGATGTTTTGTCCTCGGTGTGTTTTCCATCTACCTGCGATGTCTCTGAACGTATTTCTGTGGTGTTAGTAGGTTCAGGGTCAGATGGGTCAATAGGTTCACGGTTAGATGGGTCAATGATGTTTGACAGTTTTTGTTGAGGCGTGGTTACGGCTAGTGGGGGCACCTGGGTGGATCTGAGGTGCTCTACACGTCTTGTACTCTCCGTCTTGCCGCTCACAGGCCAGTGTTCCTGGCGTCCTGTCGTCCACGACTGTTCGTAGCCTGTCGTTCTGTCCCACGGCTGAAACGCAGTTTTCAGTGACGTTGTGTGCAACGCTAAACAAAACAAGAAAAGACAACTACTCTGTGACGTGTTTGATGGTAGGCAAAGTAAGAAAATATAACTTAGTGGCGTTGTGTGTAACACTGGACAAAAAGAGAAAGTAAGAAAACAATGTGCTAGGCAAAGCACAACAATAATATGACTTATGTTGTCTTTAGTTCATAACAAACATAAAAATATAATGTAATGCTGATGATGATGTTCTGCTGCTTTAACGTTAAAACGCTATATAAAGCAACTGATATTTTATACCCTAGACAAAGTAAGAAAATATAACACATTAGTTGGATATTTTCTGTGTTTATTAAAATGTTTCATCTCAGAAAGACATTTTTTTTTCGTTTACTTTGTATAATGTTTGGTTTTTATACAGAGTGATATGATTGTAGTCGTAATTTTAATAGAATTTCAGTTTTAAATAGAGGAATTTTCAAGAATCATACGTAATCAAATATATATATAGTTTTGATTAGAATTTCAATAGCTTTATCTTAAGAACTCATACTTGTTGTACTAGGGATGATGAGGACTATCTTCTGTTTGTTCAGCTCGAGGAATGACTTCTGTTCACTTAACTCCCTCCCAGTGTCGTGCGCTTCAGACAAGAACATCTGCTCTCTGTACTCCAGCCCCTCCAGGAAGGCTCCCCTCAGCTGGTCTGGGTCGAGGTGCGAGGGGCGGGTCAGCACAGTCTCAAACACCACCACAATACTGCCCTGTCTAAATAAAGAAAAGGAATGTTCATCGACACGCCAAATATATTTTCAAATTGAAGGTCGAGCTATTTTCAGTTTGTCATTGCAGTATAGAAAGCAGATGGAAATATATATCTATATATATATATACATTTGATGAATAATTTCAATAAAGATACTATTAGGCTAATTACATTTCAGGGAATCACTTCCATTATCTTAAGGGATTTTGAGGTAGAGAACGAAAAGTGGATGTTGGAATGGAATGGGGGATATAACGGCCATATTTCCCACAAGAAATTAAGAGCTATAGAGTGATAAACTCAACATTCCACAGGTTATATAAATATGGTAATAATAAATATAATCTAAAGTATGACATCAACTATTAGCTTTCGCCATATAGGCATCTCCTAGCAGCACATAGCTGGAATTGGAAAGAAGACGACATCTGCGATCTCTTCCACGCCGGGCAGTGAGCTAAATCCGAAGAGGTACTAGTACTTCAATTAGCGTTTTTATTACACACTTGACATATAATATATATGGTTAAAAACCTTCAATATAATTAACGCCAGTTAGAATGAGCTGTTTTCCCCATTAAGGAAGGAACCGTTAGTTCTCTCCTCCATCCCATACAAATCTCTTTTTTTTTTATATAATTAAATATATAATACTCTGTAACAAGTGTTGTAACATAGATTTTGTTATTAAAATGTATGTCATTTGTATACAAAACGTGTCATGTTTTAAATCACAGACAATGTCTTGCAAAAACTGCCATAAGCATCACTCCCACGTCCAAAATAAGAACAGTATGAAATATATGGTAATTAAGATATTCATATACAGTCACTACTTCTGGAAGAACTAAACTCCACTGCATGATCATTCACCGCCACCACAACCATCTCCAGACATACCACCATAACCACACCACCACCACAACCATCACCAGACATACCACCATAACCACACCACCAGCACAAAAAAACAACAATCATATATAGATCTGAACGACAAAACCGTTTTCTGCAATCAAAACTGTATCTATACGCAAGGCAGAAACGAAAAGATATTTTGACAAAATCGTGATTGCTTCCATTAGTCTCAATCAGGTGCATAGGGCTGCCATTTCTGGAGATTCATTACAGGATGTTACTTATTTTTTGCACTGCCTATAGGAAAGACTGTCACTCCTAGACTGATTTCATCAATAAAAACTTGTACAGCTTAGTGAAATATGCATTGCTTCGATGGAATGCAGTCATGAATCACTGTCAAACACTGATCATATCAGATATCAGATGTTCCCAAACAGTGGGAATATCCTCCACCCGACACGAATACCGCCTTTAACTGTTAGGTATTATGTTCCACTATGTCCGCTGTTGTAGAGTTCTCCTACAAGAGTTCTTTTTTCACATAGTATATGAATCGAATATTGGTCCATAATTATAACTAATAAACACTTTAAAAATACCAGTTATTACTGGGTAAAACATATTTTAAGGTCACGGTCATGCGGACGAGACTCAGATCAAATATGCATGTAGTTTTATGTTTGCGAAGAATAAAGCTGTCATGGTTTGTCTGTTTGTTTTGTCTGTTATTGTTGTCGTTCTTGTTGATGCTGATATTAGGAGTTGTCCGTTGGTGGTTGTTTCTGTTTGTTTTGATGTTTTGCTACGGATTTTGAGGGGTTTCTTTTTGAGAGCTGGTGGATGTTTTTGTTATTGAGTTGGAGTTTTGGATTTATTTACTTTTGCTGAACCACAGACCACCACATGCGTTTCCATGACCACCACGACGCCGTGCTAACACATGCACTGAGAAGGCTGTACCTGAACGTGCGCACCACGCTGAAGTTATAAATGTCTTTGAGAGGACTGACGAGGAAAATCCTGTCCAGCTGTCAGAAAATACATAATTAATGTGGTTCTCTAACAGACATGTGCAAACCTACATTTTGTTTGTTCATAGACCACAAAATACAAAATAAAGAATTGAAAACAAACAAATAATTAGCACGCATTTAATTAACAAATATGCGGAAGGGTACATATTATCATTCAAAGAATTAACTTTGTTTCTTGAAATGCAATGTACATATAACAAGACTAATTATGTATACGTTAAAGGTGCAATATCAAAGATGCCTTGCATAATGGCTGTTTGTCGCAAATTTTTTTTATTAACTTTTGCTTTGAAATGAAAACATTGAACTAACTGGAATTAGGCGTGTCAACTTGAGTTAAAGGGACATTCCCGAGTTTACTGCAATTTTTAAGATGTTAACGACTAACAGAGACTTTTTAACGACTGTAATTACATATCAAATATATTTTTCTGCATCAAATATTATTGACTGTATATTAAATATCGTTATAATATTTGTACTAGGTTAAATTTCATTTTATTTCCTAAAATATAGTTTTGTCGTATGTACGAAATTATTTGAAGACAACTTTCAGTTTGGGCTTCTTACAAATACTAAGACGACCAGAAATACGTTGAATATACAGACACTGATATTCTAAACAAGAAAATATATTTAACATGTAAATTGAATCGTAGAAATATTTTATTAGTCGGAAACATCTTACAATGCAGCAAACTTAGGAATGTCCCCTTAAACACTCCGTAATGTTATAATAGCAGACGAATGGTGCCGATAAGGTTGCTGTTTTTGTGCATCTTATCTGGCTATGACAGCACTATCTAGCTGCCTGCAATCATCTATAGTCCGGCCCATCATCCTACACAAATGAGGTTTGTAACTAATTTCAGTTTGGTTTGACGTAAAAATTATAGTTTTGGAAATGCAATTGAGAAAACAATCGGTTCACAAATAAATACGTGTAGTAAATTACACAGTATGAGAACAAAAGCGTTCGCTGTGGGACGGACTATAGTCGTACTGAACGCGGCTGTTTACACGACGTGAAAGCACAAATACAAGTTCAGTATTCCTGAGGTATGCAAAGATTGTATGTGGATTCGATTAATTTGTAGTTATTTATTAGAATTAAATGTAAAAACAGCGAAATGTGGCACGTCAAAATTTGATAGTGCACCTTTAAATGTGAAACGATTAGTTGTACTTCTGGAAATTAAAATATCATGACAACAATATTCGGACCACACGTACTTCCTGTTCAATGTCGCAGGCTAACTGCTTATATCGTTCACTGCGCACGTTAGCCAGTTCCGGTTCCCAGTATTGATGAGACAAGGTCACACTACAGAGAAAAGCAGGCACTGTAACAGATAATATTTAAAAAATCAAACTTCATACCTCTGAAAATTGTGATGGCGATAGTTAACTTGTTCGCCAGTCAGTCGTGCATGTTTAAATATTAAAGTTCAAAAATTTGTTTCCATTAACAACACAAATAAACACACTTTATTAATCATCAGCTATTGTATGTAAGATATTTGTTAATTCTGACACGTAGTCTTGTGGAAAGAAGAAACCTAAACATTTGTTCATTGTCAGTAAAGGATCGTTTTCCCACAGACAGCACATATCACTATGTGTTTTGATATGCCAGTCGAGGAAACGTGAATGAGATGACCACTGATGACTTCGATCATGTCACCCACACACCTCAGGCGAGGGCTCTACCGACTGAACTAGATCTCGCCATGAGTTGTAATGGGTTACCCGAAATGAAATGGATTGCCTGAACAAATCAAATGAAGAAAGAAAGTGCTTAACTATTAAATGATTTAGACAAATGTTAAATTCTCGTAGGCCCTTACGTATAGCAGTCTCAGAATAGAGCAACAATCAGCCATAGTAAAGATTCAAAACGGAAAATAACATCTCCAGAACAGGGCCGTATTTAGCGGGAGAGCAGGGATGGGGGCTGTTGCACCCCTAGAAATATAAACAAGTGTTCCGATTTTGTTTTAAAATGACCTTTTTCTCCTATCTGGAGAATACTCTATTACTGTTCCTGGTTAGTGCCGTACTGCCACCCTACTAATGTTGGCTAGGGACGGAGATCCATTCTTGCAATTCTAAGTCTTCCACTGCCAAGATCTGTATGTTAGCACATGCCCCTATTCCTTCACCCTGCCCTCTCCACTTGAAACTTCTCACAATGCTCAATAAATCGGCGTTGTAGATCTCAATATCTTTACTGTGAAGTTAATAGGTTTTTATTGTAAGTACTGTAACAAAACATTATCACTATGAATTTATATAAATACAAAAACACGAACAAACATATACACTCACACATGTGCGCGCACACATGCAAAGACATACACGTATGCTCTCTCTCTCTCTCTCTCTCTCTCTCTCTCTCTCTCTCTCTCTCTCTCTCTCTCTCTCTCTCTCTCTCTCACACACACACACACACATACACTGTGACAGAGACAGAGAGAGAGAGATAACATCTACAAATACGTATTCACTCATATATACGTAAACATATTTTAAAACAAACACCAAAACAATTGTCATTATGTTAACTATTTCATAAGCCCTGAAATATGTGCATTAGTGTGTTGAAAAAAAACACATTGACAAAAATATCGAGGTTTAGAATAATACTCTACAAAATTTTAGTAGTATACAGGCTGCAGAATTTTAAGTTGTGTATTTTAGTGAGGTGACATGCTTGTTTTGTTTATGTTCATGTTAGACTCCCATATCTCGCCTCACGACCAGTTGAATAACACCACGAGTACTCGCCCCGTGTGATATTTAACTAATGCAAAACACATACACAAACATGAAGTCGTGTGTTGACGCTGTCCGCGGATATTTGTCAACTAGCCATGATGCAACTTGTAAAGCCGGGCGCATACCTCAGCGATTTCGTCGTACAATAAATGTCATTCGAAGAAATCGGATTATACTAACGATGTCGCAATAATGTGAGACACCTTACGATCGCATTTTTGTCGGAGTCGGGGGGACTGTCGTACGATGAAATCGGCGTATTGCACGATACCGGAAATGACATTTGTCTGGTCGACTCGGCAAACCTACGACCATTTTAAGCCAGAATAATTAATTTAATATATATATATATATATATATATATATATATATATATATATATATATATATATATATATATATATATATATATATATATATATATTGTGACGAGAACACCAGACTGTCGGCCGTTTGTGGAAAAACAGGTCTGAGTCGGCTTCCGGAGATTTATCGGCATTAACACCCAACAGTTATCGTAAGACTGAATCGCAGATTCGTGCCCGGCTTTAATCGTGTTGCCGATTTATAATCAGTGGCAGATTCAGAAAATCCATTTAGGGGGCCCCAATGATACGAGGCGGAACGCCAATGGAACTTTGGGGAGGTTTGGAGGGGATCGTAAAAAACATGAAAATTAATATATAATAAAATTATAACTGTCGCACAATTTAGAGGGGCCTGCCCCCCCCCCCCCCCCCACACACACACCAGATCCGCCTCTCGTAATATAAAATTAACTTTTAAAATATAACATCTGTCTTCTGGAGTCACTATGGCGAAACCTCCATTTGAACTTGACTAAAAAATAAAACCCGTTTATTGGATGTCAAACAGTTTGATAATTCTGACATATATTGTATAGTCTTATAGAAAAGACGATGTTTGAATCTCATTAAGGTTTTGTGTATTTTAAATGTATCAATGTCTTGTAAACATTTTCGGCTTATTTTGACAAGAATAAAACCTAGATTAACAGAATTCGAACATACTACATAAATCTCATTACATCTGTCTATACAGAACAACGCAAGTGAGTCGTATCTTCAGACCCCCAAGCCCCCTCCCCCCCCCCTCCCCCCTCCCATACACAATTCACATCTGATGTCTTCGACACAAGCATCAAACACGGCCCTTGTTGTTTCTGCCCATACAGATAAGCATTCCGTTGGCTCGTTGCATGAAGGCAGTAAGAAGAGTTACGGGTCGTGGTGAAGCCGTCGCTAATATTGGCACACGTTGTTGTAGGGTCTCTTAATTTATTCTAACGATCAAGATTTCAGCATCACGCCTTTTTGTTTTCACAGTTTTCAACTGCGATGTGTCCACGACACTATAATATTTGGATTCTAAATGTTAAATATTGACCGAGGTGTTCTTTAATTATTGCTGATTGATGAAAATGACAACCAAACAGCTAACTTGAACGAGTTGCAGACAAGTCAACGAAAGAATTGTTGAACTATTAAAGTTGCCGTATCACCTTGCACATGTTTGTTTGTCTCGCATGCAACGCAGAAGAGAATGGCGATTTCCGCCTTGCCCGGCATCTTATCTGTTACAAAATTAAAGTTTGTTTTGTTTAACGACACCACTAGATCACATTGATTTATTAATCATCGGCTACTGGCTGTCAATCCATATGATATTTCTGACATATTGCTTTAGAGAGGAAACCCGCTACATGTTTCCATTTGTAGCAAGGGATCTTTTGTATGCACCATTCCACAGACAAAAAAGATAGCAAGTACCGGCTCCCACCCAGAGCGAGTTTTAATGACTCAGTGGGTAGGTGTAAGACTACTACACCAACTTCTCTCTCACTAACCACTAACAACTAGCCACTGTCCTGGACAGACAGCTCAGATAGCTGAGGTGTGTACCCAGGACAGCGTGCTTGAACCTTAATTGGATATAAGGACGGAAATAAGTTAAAATGAATTAATGAATGTCTAGCAGTTATGCGGATTGATTTATATTTTCACTATTCAGCGTTTGCCATTCCAGTTTAAATACCCCTGCGCGTGCTGTAACCTCACCGTGGTGCAGGGGTGTAACATTCTCTCTGAGAATGGCCAATACAGCACAAATTGAAGTTTAGAGTAAAATTCGGTGTCCGTAAAATTCTGTGATATTTGTATTTGTATTTTTGGCACAGTTCTTTACACTGTTTTTGTTTAAACCTTGAATTTTTATATTGATGTTGATCATCACTTTATTTATTTGCATTACCATAGTTTGACACCCAATAGCCGATGTATTTTTCGTGCTGGGGTGTCGTTAAACATTCATTCATTCATTCATTCATTCCAGTTTAAATATTGATTTAAGCACACATTGTAAATGAGCGTACAAACTGTATACACTGATGGAAAGAAATAAGAGAAAAGATGGAATTGTAGACCAAATTTAATTTACTGCCAGCATATTAAAGTAACAGACGCTACTTTTTTAAAACACTAGGCATATATTTCACAATTAGAGCTTGATAAATGAAATCAATTTATTAGGATTCATTTCCGTACATACTGACGTTTTTAAAATCACAAAATGCATTTTTCATATTTTTAAAAACGCACGTGCGTCTACGAAGTAACGGTTATGGAGTCGAGTTTTAGTCTATATTTTAAAGGGTATTTCACCGTTTCAACGTCACACTCTTGTGTCACTCTGTTATAACTTTATCCAAATGTCATACAGGTTTGTAGATTAACTAAACTTAGTGTTCATATTTACGTTTAAACAAGGATCTGGGACTGTTTGTATTTCATTTATAGTCGTAATGTGCCAGTAACACAGTCAACTTTTGATTTTATGAATTGACGGTTTTGGTTACAGTCACCATTTGCTATTACGATTTGTGTGGTTCCTTATTTTTTTGCACCAGTATATTTAGGAGATTTCTCGAAGTTAAATTCCATAGCACCACCACCACCCCACCCGCCTGCTACCGATTTGATCGGGCTGCTGGTGCTCCCTTGTACCTGCCAGTGCAGGCGGTCCCTCCTCTCCCCTCCCCCCACCTTTCCTGTCACGACAGGCATGCGCTACAACAGCTTGTTATGAATGTGCACGTAAAACCCTATAACCTGACCTGACCTGACCTAAGTTAAATGCATTATTCACTTACCTACGTCACCCAAAGCGGTCTCGGCGCGAGGAATCAGTGGTCGAACTGGTGTGACGTCATTCGCTTCTTTGCGATCACGCGCTGTGAAATAAAAACTTTATATAACAACCACATGCGTGACACACACACACACTTGCATACAAATAGAGTCTCTCTCTCTCTCTCTCTCTCTCTCTCTCTCTCTCTCTCTCTCTCTCTCTCACACACACACACACACACACTCATATATACACACTCATATATACACACTTTCACACACACACACACACACACACAGAGAGAGAGAGAGAGAGAGAGAGAGAGAGAGAGAGAGAGAGAGAGAGAGAGAGAGAGAGAGAGAGAGAGAGAGAGAGAGAGAGACAGACAGACAGACAGACAGACAGACAGATATAGAGACAGATACAGTTACAGAGACAGACAGACAGATAGACAGACAGACACACAACCTTCGGGTATTCCAACAAGACAGAAATATTGAATACGTAATTCATTAACACAACAACAACAACAAAGATTAAACAAACACCGCTAAGTTGATAAACGAATTCTCGTGTCCTTAGAAGTATTTAGTGTTTTCTTCATCCGTGTATTGAAATACCTGAGAAGTTCACCTGACTATGTAACACAAAACACATCTGTACATATTTGATAGAAAGAAACGTTTGACAAGACGGCGACCAGCAATTACCTGTGAAATGTAGCATTATTCCCAAGAACACTCCGACAGTCAACAAGGATAACAATATGGCGCTTGTTCCCAGAATCCACCTGGAACGCAGACGAATGCACTGGCTAGCAGAAGACGATGGGGAAACTGAAATTGTTCACAATTTTTTTTTTTTTTTTAAATACGATAACAAAACATTTCCACTCGCTCTGACGTTGCTATTTGTGGTTCAACATTTCTATTTTCTGTTTCTTGTTGTTTGAAATTAGAAATTCTTGACACAAAGCAGAGACATATTTAGTGGACTCATTTGAAACAATTCATGAACAATAACTACGTTTAAGAGTTGAAAATATGCGAGATTTTTCTTTTAAGCTATTCTTGGTTTTCATTCTACGTTTCGTCGCGAAATGCTCGTGAACAGTACATATGAATTGTGAAAATATTGCCCTAAAGGAAATGGAGGTAATGAATAATCTCGTGAAATAGACTGAATTCCTCGACTGAAATTACATCGAAGGTTACAATCGCCCCACCATTCTAAAGCCATTGTCAGCTGCCTCAGTGAAAGCTTTCAAGTTCTTTTTATTTAACGACACCACTAGAACACACTGGTTAATTAAGCATCATTTATTGTATGTGAAACGTTTGGCAATTTTTGACAAATCAAAGATAAAGTTTGTTTTGTTTAACGACATCACTAGAGCACATTGATGTATTAATCATCGGCTATTGGATGCCAAACATTTGGTACTTTTTTATATTTAGTCATAGAGAGGACCCTTTCATGCACCCTTGATTTTCGATTTAAATTTGAATACTAGTTTCTATTTACCGTGTGTGTGTGTGTGTGTGTGTGTGTGTGTGTGTGTGTGTGTGTGTGTGTGTGTGTGTGTTTGTGTGGGTTTTTTTGCGTGTAGTGGATGTGTATTTATTTAAGACGCCTGTTACAAGATAAACATCCTACCTGAAAAACGAAAACGGGAATGATTCACCACAAGATCGCTGGGGCGAGGAGGGATGGGCGTAACGACAACTTCCGGCGGAAACGGGGCTGGCTCCGAAGGACGAATGGGTCTAGAATTCGTCGTTTGGAGGGACCCGTTCCCATTTTCGTGAATCGTGAATCCGTTTCCGTTGGCTTCGGAGATTTCCGTCAGTTCCAACTGATTGTCTTTATTCTCGGAAACCTCTGCACATTCACCTCGGGTCATTCTCGGATCTGTTGAGGTTCAGAGTCCGGCAGACGACATGGCTTCTGGTCGTCCCGACTGTAAAGTGTTTACCAGCGACCTGCGTGGATCAACGTAATTCGGCGGAATTACCTTCAGTTGACTCTCGTCTTAGCCTTGTTTGCTATATTACTGGTAGACGTTTGAAATAAACGAAGACTTGGGGGTTTTGACAGTTGTGGAAACCCGGTATTTGTCACTGATTAGAAAATATTGCACCTTGTCTACGAACAGTGTCAAAATTGAGGCTCTTTTTCTGAGGGTAAAAACCTGAGTATTGAAGAACTAATCCTGGCTTTGTGTAAAGTCTGCAACAGATAACAATAAATTCGTTTAATAATTACAGAAGCACATTATTTGACATGTAATAAAACTATCTTATCAACCTGTCATGTAGATTACTCTGTGTGCCAGTTTCGACTGCAGGTACAAAATAACTACACTACAGCATACCTTTTTCTACTATTATTTTCTTAATACTAGTAATATGTTTACCCCCTGTTATGTTTTGCTATTGAAATTATATTTTTAATGTACAATAGTCGCCACGCATAGCGTATGTAAGCTATAAAGAAGAGGGCCTCGTCAGGTATCAAAACTGGGATCCATTCTTTTGTTCTTTGTGCAGTAAATTATGTTTTTAATCAAAATTTTATCGAAATCCAAGTCATAACTTTTATTCTTCTATTATTTTGGAAAAAGTATCTCGACTGTTGCAGGTATCACATAAAACGATTTTAGGTGAAAATATTAAGGGAGTTATTTTAAGCATGCTATATCCGAAGAAAAAGGTACAAATATCACTATAAAAAAGAGTCCTCCATTATGTGATAACATCAGTATGAAGATAACGATTCCTTAATGAATAGGCCTACTGACAATATCAAATGTTATTATTGTTTTCATGGGATGCGCATCAAATCTTAAATCATCTGTATTAACGACGGTAAAATAATTTAAATCACACACACACACACACACACACACACACACACACACACACACACACACATACATGTATATATATATATATATATATATATATATATATATATATATATATATATTGGTACAATTTAGATTCTTTTTGCATTTTAGAACTTCGTAAACCTTAACATATTGTAGGTAAATAGTTTTCAATAAGTATATAAATAGAGAATAATACATGAATGGCCGTTAGATACCATTTATTTCACAACGAGTTGTTTATATAGAGAATAATACATGAGTGGCCGTTAGATACCATTTATCGCACAACGAGTTGTTTATATAAAGAATAATACATGAGTGGCCGTTAGATACCATGTATCGCACAACGAGTTGTTTATATAGAGAATAATACATGAATGGCCGTTAGATACCATTTATCGCACAACGAGTTGTTTTAAAAGGTATCTAACGAGTTGTGAGATAAATAATATTTAACAGACACGAATGTATTATTCTATTTCTTACATATCCTCAAAAAACTGATTTTAAGCAACTTTTAGCATCTTTTTCGACTAAAAGATATTTACAGCCGTTGCACTTGTAGCTAACTTACGCGTCACAGACCCATGATTGTCAGGTTAACTATACGTCACAATGTAATCGATTTCCATCGAGTAGTTTTTCATTGGATGTATGACAGTGGTGATCTGGTCATTACCTAGGAGCAGCCAGTCGTATGTCTTAAAATTGTTAACACACGTACATGTGTAAACAACTATGCGTTATCAAAAATAGCGCATGGTATTCTCACCAACAGGTGTGTAAGAATTACAATTTATGCAAACTAATTCACAACCTGCAAAAGTATGCTACATATTCGTGCATGAATATAAAATATTTAAAAATCTATTTGTATTAGATCACTTTCACAAATATATCAGTATCAACAAGCAATTCAAAGCTCAGCATTAAAAAACATTGAACTTGGGGGATTTTGGGGGTTCATACCTATTACCCACAAAATGTATTTGCATATAACACCGACCATGTATTAAAATATATATTTGTAGAATATCACAAGCACAAAAATATCTCTATACAAATGTACGACATACAACAACAGCAACAACAACAACAATAATAACAAAACAACAATAACATAAACTTACAGCAGATCTATCAGAGATATTTGCATACTTCTCACCGTCAGACCTTTTTTTGTTTGAAGGCGGGGTAGGGATTATATCTATATACCTATTATATTTAATGATTTTGCAACCCCTCCTCTATAGAAAGTAACAACATAAAACCAAGTAAATAAATAAATAACCTATAAAACAAACACACACCAAAAGCCGCTAAAGAAACTAGTTATTCTGAAGATTTTAAATATAATTTTAATAATTTAAAACATTTATTTAAAAAAACAAATGCGCAAACAAATAAAAGAAACATAATGGCAACTTACTTGAGTTCACGTAATGAAAGCTTTTTTTAACATTCTCAAATATCACCACGAAAGAAACGCTGGATTAAATTCTACGAGAAATTCATGTGAGAGAAAAAAAAGCACACAGGTAAGTTCCATGAGAGAACCTCGGACAGATCGACTGGTTGCAGGTCATGTCAAGACTAGCGCTGGTGCGCGGCCGGAAGTGAGACACAATTTCAGGCGCTGGTGTCTTCATCCGAGCAGTCTGTTCAAACAGAGGTCCATTGACCTTTGACCTGAAAAACGTGCTGCGTCCCGCCATCTGAGCGGCGCCAGCGGTGACACAACATTTGTCTTGTCGGTCAGCCATCTTAGTCACAGGTTGGTCTGAGACAACCAAACAGTGGCCTGTTCACAACTTGTTCGGGGGGGGGGGGGGGGGGGGGCGAGTAATCGCGGTCGCTCACTAGACTGTTGTTTACGCCTAATGTTAGATAGATATGATTGCGAGCGCTCGGTCTCCGAAACACGCCCTGATTTGGTTTAAAACCCGCTGTCAGTGACGCGATGCAATAGGTAAGCTGTCGGGTTTCAGGTTGGCAGGTGCTGGGGCCGTCTTCTAATGCCGGCGCCAACACAAGGTGTGTTTTTACAATTCATTGCGAAGGTGGGCCAAGGCACTGACTGTTTATCATGTAACATATGACCTTAACAGGCAGATTAGATACACGACGTGTGACCAGAGCAGCGTGCTTGAAAACAACATCATGATCATCATCACCGTGGTCATTATCACAAACACCATCATAATTATCATCTGATCATCACCACCATAATGAGCATCATCTTAGTCACTATAGCCATTACCACTGATTAACATCATTAACATCATCATCATCATCATCATCATCATAAGAGTTGTTGCAGTCATGATCATATGACAGTTATATAATGGTTGCATGTTTGTTTTTGTAAATAACGGGAATTAGTATAATTGGTATTTTACCACCAACCAACCATTTGTCATTATTCCTAATATAACCTCAAAAGAACACAGGGTTAATTAAACGATTTGATTGATCGAAAATTGTGTTGTGGTATCATTTCCAGAGTCACATACCTGTATCAGACATCAGAATACATCTACAATATTACATTTTACATACGCGGTCACACATACACACATGATATATATAAATAAACACAAAAACAAACACAGTATCAACAAAGACAACACCGTAGTATTTTCTTACAGCAGCAGTCTGAAACCGGTGAGAGTGAAAATGGACAAGTAGAGAAAGAACAACAACGCGAGTCTGTCGTCTGCTTGTCACGCTCTCCAGCAGACGAGTACACTCTGCAGCCGCCATCTTGGAACTAGTCGGCCATTTCGGCACGTCTGTGCAAGCCAGTTCCCCCACATCTCAGACCTCAGGGTCAGGGGTTTGTTGTGTGAACTGGGCAAAACAGGCAAATTTCTGTTTGATGTGAGAGCGTCTGAAAGTCAAGAATAAATAAAACCGTGTCTCCCTATTGGATATTAGGGTCAAAGGTCATTTCGAAAATCATTGGTAATACTCTTCGAATCATAAAGATTTGCGTTTGCAGTGAATTAGGCTTTGTGATTATTTAATAGTAAACAGAGTGTGCTTTCTCATTATATTTAGGGACGAAATTCTAGACCGCCGACCGTCTTTAACAACGGGTTTTTTTTCTAGAACTACTTAAGGGAGCAATACCGTACATCCTCTGTTCTGTCATCACCTTTAAATGTAGTGTTTGCGTCTGTTTGCACTTCGATTTGATGTGGTGCACCTTTAAAGGTAGTGTTTGCGTCTGTTTGCACTTCGATTTGGTGTGTGCACCTTTAAAGGTAGTGTTTGCGTCTGTTTGTACTTCGATTTGGTGTGGTGCACCTTTAAAGGTAGTGTTTGCGTCTGTTTGTACTTCGATTTGGTGTGGTGCACCTTTTAAGAACAGAGTAGTAAATACATGATGTTATACATTAATTTGTCGCCATCAGCATAGGCATTTGAGATGGTGCTGACAGCCCCCCCCCTCCCCCCCCCCGTCCCCCGTAAAGTGTAATCACAATATAATTACGTCAGTTATAACAGTAGCACATACCATGACCTTTGACGTTTTGTATACTATGGTCACGCAGGAGCCACTTTAAAAAACAAAAATTCTCTCTCTCCAATATACATGTATTATCGAATTCAAGTAGCCTAAACGTAACCTATAATGTCAATGAAGACACTAGGAATAAAACAAAACCTAACATTATTTAACATTTAGTGAAATATCTTAAAATGTTAGTGAAATAAAAATGTTATCAGTCACTCAGTGACGATAATACATTTCAGAGTGAACATTTCACTATTTCACTCTAAAATGTGTTATTGTCACTGTAGAAAGTGTTATGTTCACTGTGAAAAAGCCGGAACTATTTTGCTGCTGGTATTTTAAAACTAAAGGTAAATTGCCAAATTCGCGACGAGTGCGATATGATTGCAAACGTCACTTGAGATATAAATCATATTTGATAAATAAAAAAACCCACATGAAATATCCTCTATTTAGAACACATTATCTAAATGTATTATCACTGTGTAGATTTCGATATTTTTTCATCACAACCAGAAAGAAAAGAAAGAAATGTTCTATTTAACGACGCACTCAACACATTTTATTTACGGTTATATGGCGTCAGACATATGGTTAAGGACCACACAGATTTTGAGAGAAAACCCGCTGTCGCCACTACATGGGCTACTCTTTCCGATTAGCAGCAAGGGATCTTTTATTTGTGCTTCCCACAGGCAGGATAGTACAAACCATGGCCTTTGTTGAACCAGTTATGGATCACTGGTCAGTGCAAGTGGTTTACACCTACCCATTGAGCCTTGCGGAACACTCATTCAGGGTTTGGAGTCGTTTCTGGATTGAAAATCCCATGCCCCGACTGAGATCCGAACCCAGTATCTACCAGCCTGTAGACCGATGGCCTAACCACGACGCCACCGAGGCCGGTCATCATCACAACCAGTGCCCCACGACTGGTATATCAAAGCGCATATAAAAGACTCCTGAATGTTGTTTCCTCGGTAGTAGGTATGGCGGCAACGGGTTTCCTCTTTTATTATATTTGTGGCTTCTAACCATAATGTCC
This sequence comes from Gigantopelta aegis, assembly GCF_016097555.1. Classification (NCBI taxonomy): domain Eukaryota; kingdom Metazoa; phylum Mollusca; class Gastropoda; order Neomphalida; family Peltospiridae; genus Gigantopelta; species Gigantopelta aegis. Next base: position 82,866,090 of record NC_054708.1, on the reverse strand, counting down.
GACGTCAATATAACCATAACGAATTGAATTGAATGGTACGTCATCAAATAAACCATTTATTTTCCTAACCGTCGTTAGAACTACCGCGCAAAATATAGAACCGCAATGTTAAACGAACAAATTAGTCCAGCAGATATGTGACAAAATTGGGCCTTTTATGATAAAAGCATGCAACTTTGCATGATGCTAGGACATACCCTAGAGACAAAAATTAGATATAAGGGCATTGCAGATTTGTCCTCTGGGAGTCATGGCGACCATTTTTCAAAATGGATGCCATGACTAACATAAGATCCAATGCGAGAGTCTGAATTTACCATATTGTGTGTCCTTTTTAGAACTAATTACACTGATTTATACATATGTCCATCGTACATGATGTAGAGGTGATATTTTATACAAATTTCAGGGACAGTTCCAGAATATAAGCTAAACGACGTTATTTTTGTTTTCCACATACATACGTGTGCAGTCATTCATGGTCAGTGTGTTCACCAAACTGGTAGAGAGCAGCGCACTTAAGTACAGCCGCCAGTAGTAGGAGTGTATAGTCGGTGGTTACAAGTGCCTCTTAACAATGCCAGAAGTAACTACTGAACACTCCCCAAAGAGGTCATACTAGGCCAACAGCTAAAAGCTGATGAGGAATGGCAGCCTTGAGACACTCACAGTGCGTTCCACATCCCTTTCTACAACCATATCTAATGAGTTCTCTACATGCATTGGTAGCCCTAGGCAAGGTTGTCCAAATTGGTTACCAGCTGCTTGTGGTACCTTGATGCCATCCTTATTCATTTGGTGGTGGGAGTTCTGGTGCACAAACTAGCATCTGACCCCAACAGCGTAATGGCTGGTACATTGTCCTTTTCACATACTGTAGAAGGGTTGCCTTTGTAGGAGGTATTTGATCGAGTACTCTTTTTGGGAGGGTCGAAAAGCACAGGTGGTGCTTGGTGGTGTTGTTAAGGTACCAACGATTAGTGTGACTTCATTTGCTACTTTCCAGATGGCCCAACTTCCATCCTTGCCCTTACTACCGAATGAAGACAGTAAAGCCATGGAACATGGGCAATGAAAGACATCTGTCTGAACCCAAGACATGAGATATCTCATGGACAGCCAGGTATCGAAAATGTCCAGTACCAAAAGCCACCCAGAGTTCAGAGATGTTGAACAATTGCTATGGCCAAGATGCCAGTGTGTTCTTCATTGACAGCATCAGCTACATGAAGCAATATTCGTGTGTCTGCCTCCTCTTGGGTACATCGGGCTATACTGGTGACATCTCTTGGCTGTTTGCATAGGCCATTTTGAAGATGTGTGCCAGGGCTAGAGCTGGGTGTGCAGGACGTTGCACCAAATTATGTATACAACTTCAAACATAGTAGAAACTGAGATATTTTCAAAAATAATATAAATGATTACATAAGAATAATTTCGCCATATTAAAATAAAATTAGCCATATGTCCAAATGATCTGACACTCTGTTTCCAACAGAACTGATTTCTTGGAAAGGTAGGAAAACAGTTCAGTCTTAGTAAACCATGCAAAGTTCCAGGAACTTTACTCAATGGCTCCATGTGTCTTTTCCTCTCATCTTTCAAGTGCTTGACTTCAGACTAGTTAGGTTGTAAACATTCCAGATGACATCATTCCTTATAGCCTGTTCTAGTTGTGATACCAGATATGTGAGGAAGATTTGACTTGCATAATCATTGAAATTCCTGTTTCAACATGCTATTTACAGCTTCACCATCAAGGATGCCTACCTCAACAGGAGATCTGTTAATATTGCAATCTGATGTAATAAGCTCCTCTAGGCAGTACACAAGGTCAGACTCAGTTTCCCTATATGTGGCAGTGATGATGGCCAGGCTTGATTCTCATGCTAAAACAACTCATCCAAGTTGCCAACCTTTACCTGACAAGCAACATCAAGTCTGGGAAACTGAGCAGACATTTGCTGTTGTACTTTGGATTTATTTTGAACTGGAGGATGTTTGAAGAGCGACAGAAATTCTTGATTGGTTCTTGGATGGACTTTGTCTCTAAAACATGCTGTTCTTTCACAAATATTCCATACTGATCGTCTCCTAACGTCTCAAATCTGCGCATGGTATAAACAATAGCATGGTCTGCAATGTATCGGCCATCTAGTTTCTGTAGATTATCACTACTTTCACAAAATGGATCCCTTCTATGGTATTTGTCAGTAACTTGACATCTCAAGGAAATTATTTCTGTGTTTGTTTGGTCTGTTCATGATGTACCGAATTTGCTGCCTTCTTCTGACTCATCTCCATGGATGACTCAAACTATTAGTCGAATTATCTCTGGTCCACATACCATCCAGCACCTAAGAGCTGTCGGATTCTCTGTTAGGCTTAGAGCTCCAGCACCATCTTTCACAGCAGTGTTATGTTGGGTCTAATCAATGGTAATAGCAGGGAAAAGTCTTCTTGACCATCAATCTGCCTTCTAAAATTCGGAATATAAAAGAAGATGACATTCTTTATGTGTTACCAAATCTCTCAAATGGACTGGAATCCATCTGGCATAATTTGTGTGATGTAAGGCAAAGAAGAATAGGACAATGTTGGTCAATGTATCAATGTACAAACGAAACTTTGTCACATGGATTACTCGAACAAACATCAACACTTTCACTTCCAGCTGAAGAACCATGAACTAAAACTAAAACTGGGGACTTGCTTTAGCTCTGATACTTCACCACTCTGATTGACATCAGATGCTTGTCTTCTACAAGTCTGCAGCTGCACCATGTATATGCCTTTTGTAGAAGTATGTGCAGGCTACAAGCTGTGACTTGATGAGCTTTATGAGTGTGTGTTACATTTGTAGCTTTTAAGAAAGAATCTGCTATAACTGCAGAGGCGGCTCCAGCCTGTACAAGGGCATCTGCCCAACCACTGCCATCAAATAGATCCCTTACCACCTTACGGGCTGTCATATCAATATGAAGAGCACCAAAGAACACACTGGACTTGCTGGCCATGTCCCACGAATTCGTTTACCAGTGGCATGCAATGGTTGATCCAGGGTAATTTATTGCCACCTAATCAGGATTTAAGATGTATGCATGGAAAAATTGTAAGAAAAGTTAGGGTTTTTGTTTAACGACACCACTAGAGGGCATTGATAAGCTATTGGATGTAGAACATTTGGTAATTCTGTTAAATAGTCATTGAGAGGACACCTGTTACATTTTTCAGTTAATAGCAAATGATCTTTTTAATATACAAGTCGTGGCGCACTGGCTGGAATGAGAAATAGATCAATGGACTCACCGACAGGTATTCATTCAGAAACAGTGTAAGAAGGTGGAAAATTATTACACAGTCATGACTCTCTTTTATTAGTACTGTACGTCCTGTACTACTTATAAAACAACAAATCTTATATATTGTGAATGAAAGCAATTACAAAATAATAATTTATTCTCTATTTGAGTTCGGTGATACTATGAATTTATAATTTAAATTGAAAAATGATTAATTAAGGAACAAATAATATAATAAATGGGGAGAAACGCTACCCTTTCCCATAGACAATTCTCTCTCATTCAGGATATGCTCTGGGATGTTTAATAAACTACACCTCTATATGTGGAATGGACATACCTATAAATCAGTTTAATAGTTGCACTATAATTATATAAGCTATTTATTGGCAAAGAACATATAGACACCATAGTTTCTTAATTAATATAATTCCGTTTGGCTCATACTCTAGATTTGTCCTTGGAATTTGCCTCTATCAGCACCCCTACATGATGTGAAAAACAATATCTATAAATCAACGTAATTAATTGTGTAAAGAACAAAAAGTAAGCTAAATTCAAACCCCTGCATCAAGTTATGTTGTGACCATGGCGGCCATTTTTCAACTACAGGAAAAATCTGCAATGTCCCTATATCTAGAAATAACTATTTTGGTATGTTCTTACTTTATGCCAAGTTTCATGCTTTTGTCATCAAAGGCACAATTCTTCTATAATTTTCACCAGTCCGCTGCACTAAATGATACACTCAGAATATGATGCTCCTAGTGCCAAGAAACGCTATATTCAGTAGGGTGTATTTTGTTTTGGTTGTTATTATTTGTTTGTTTGTTTGTTTCATTTAATTGTTTGTTTGTTTTTACCAAACCAATAAGGTATGAAGGAAGGAAATGTTTTATTTAACGACGCACTTAGCACATTTTATTTACGATTATATGGCGTCAGACATATGGTTAAGGACCACACAGATATTGAGAGAGGAAACCCATTGTCGCCATTTCATGGACTACTCTTTTCGGTAAGCAGCAAGGGATCTTTTATATACACCATCCCACAGACAGGATAGCACATACCACGGCCTTTGATATACCAGTCGTGATGCACTGGCTGGAACGATAAACAGCCTAACGGGCCCACCGACGGGGATCGATCCCACACCGACCGCGCATCGAGCGAGCGCTGTACCACTGGGCTACGTCCCGTCCCGTAATAAGGTATGAGTGTTTAATTCAACCAGAACAGTATAGAGATCAAGTACACTATCCCTGTTGAAAAATGATCATTTAGTCCTGCAGGAGAAGCCCCTAAAACTGAAGTGTATGTATGTATGGGATTAGAAGTATAACATTTGTCACTATGGCAATGACGTAGCCGAGTGGGGGGACACGGGGGTCATGTCCCCCCATTATACTTTTTTTTACTGTATTAAATTTTATAAAATCATACATACATACATACATACATACATACATACATAATGTGGGTTGTCGCCCACCCCAATAGTGGCCCCCTCAATCTAAAATCCTGGCTACGCCAGTGCACTATGGTACAAATTAATTTCTGGGTGTAGAGTTCATGAGAATATAAGGTCTTACGAGTCACTACACAGCAAACATAGGGCGATTACTTTTACGAAAGTAATCGATTACGATTACGATTACTTAAGAATGTCACGATTACGATTACGATTTCAAGAAAGTTGAAAGTAATTGATTAAGATTGCGAATACATTGGCCAGTAATCATGATTACATTTTAACAACTATACACAAATAGTGAAATAATGTCCACAACATGACTTTTTTCATTTTAGTTCACAACCATGCCAATTTCATTCATTGAAAGACATAATGAATTATTTTGGATTATTTATTATTTTTTGTGCGGCAAAAAATTATGGCAGGGCGACGATAACCAGGGTAATGATGGCAACAAAGCGCAGGACGGCACAAAACTAGGGCAGGGCGCAGCTAACGCCCTTCTATTTACTACCAGCTAGAACACTGTGTTCATCCAGGTGCTTTTAAAGCAGAAGTAAACAGAATAGATGTCATTATATGAATGTGTGCTTTTTGAAACTGTGGTTTCATTCATTGTATCCCCGACGGTGAACCCATTAGGCTATTTCTCGTTCCAGCCGGTGCACCACGACTGGTATATCAAAGGCCGTGGCATGTGCTATCCTGTCTGTGGGTTGGTGCATATAAAAGATCCCTTACTGCAAATCGGAAAGAGTAGCCCATGAAGTGGCGACAGCTGGTTTCCTTTCTCAATATCTGTGTGGTCCTTAACCATATGTCCGACGCCATATAACCGTAATTAAATGTGTTGAGCGCGTCGTTAAATAAATCATTTCCTTCGTTTCCTTCATTCATTGTATAATCTAGTCATGATGATTCCCTGTTACTAAGGCAAATGATAGTAGTAGAAGAAGAATACGACAAATTGTTGTTATTGTGTCACATGCTGTACATATAACATAGAATATAAATATATTAATATATACAAAGGTTCGAAAGTACAGCATCCGGTCAAATAGCCCACGAGACACTCCAAACATTTACTTGAGCAGGGTGAGTTCGATCCCCGATTCCCTCGCCTGCTGTCTCCCTCCAGACGACGTTTTCCTTCAAGGCACTAAAAAGTCACAGAAACAAACCACTTGCAGCGAAACACAACAGTAACCTTTCCAGTGCCGTGTTTAGTGACGGTGGTCAGCTCTAAACTTCAAGAGTTAGTGATTCAGATCTATGAGTAACGGGTTTCACTCTTCTAAATAATTTTTGGGTTATAAAACTCCAAAAGAGCAACTAATCACTGTCTGAAAATGGGTAATTTTAATATTTAGATGCCACGAAATCGCGCCTAAGACTATTTAAATAATGTGTGTGTGTGTGTGGGGGGGGGGGGGGGGGGGGCGGATTCTTGGGTTATAATACTAAGTAAAATAATCCTTAAAATAGTTAAGAAATTATTGTAAAAAAATTGCTAATTTTGCTATTCAGATGGCAAGAATACACGTTTTAAGCCATTCAATATTACATGATTACCCCCCCCCTCCCACCCCCCAATTAACCGAAAAGATTTGAGATAAAAAAAAACACCCTCAAACATTCTTAGGTTATATTACTATTTTTTTGGATATCGTTAAAATAATATTTAAATCGCTAATTTTGAAATTCTGATGTCCAAAAATGTCTTGAACAATCTCCTCAAAATCTAATGTATACTGAAATCAATGGTCGCTTGGCCCATGAACGTTTTCTATCATATTTCGTAGTCCTTTACTTTTCTCTTTGACGCGGAAAAGTTCATAGTAGAAGAATTTAAGAAGGGTTTCACAAAATGTTCAAAGAAAGACAACCCTCGGACATGTAAAGCGAAACATTCCGTCTGGAAAACAAAAGACTACTAGTTGTAGTAAAAGAAGATGGCCGTCAATCGATCATTGTGTTTAGTACGTACAGTAGATATTTCGACATTATGGGTTTTTTTTTATCATAAGACATTTTAAAACTGAGCAGCTGTGTATGAAAGTGAAAGTTTTACCATCAGTAAATAATACAATAAATTGGTTTGGTGAAAATATTTCAGTGATGCATACTTTTCCCACTATTTAGCTTATGTAAAGATCGTTGCAGAATAGCCATAATTTTAAATGTGCTGACGAGTAGTTAAACAAAACTTCTTATCGTTTTAAGGCCGTTTTGTTGTTATATAAACATTCACAGTCAAGTGTGTTACAGAAATGATTTTTGTCAGAATTTTTCCAGTTGGAAAGAGGATGTAGGTAAGGCGACCTCCTATTACCATATCTTTCTGTTATACATGCAAACATTTTTGCAATTTCATTTCGAAATTCTCAGAATATAAAATAATTTTGGAATTATGTTTGTATCATAAACCATATATTTAAGAATATTAAAAAAATCACTATAGAAGGTGAATGAATACATAAATGAATGAATGAATGAATGAATGAATTAATTAATTAGATTATTCTGCAGATATCTCTGGTCTTAAACTAAGTTATTTTAAGACAAATATGATATGGAAAGGAAGCAAAAAGTATTCAAAATATGTTTTACGTAACATACGATAGAAACTAGAATTCAATTTATTAGGTTTAAACAGATTATTGATCAAAATTATAAAAACAAATTACAGGATATTGTATATATATATATATATATATATATATATATATATATATATATATATATACACACATACACATAAACACACACACACACACACACACACACACACACACACACGTGTATTAATTAATGGTAAAACACAAGCACTTATGTGGCATGGGATTGGCATTAAAGATTATAATCAGGATAGTGATGTAGGTTCGGAGGAGACGCATATAGGCAACAGAGTTGGTGGTTGTCAATTTGACGTTTTCAATATTTTCCCTAGTAACGGGTAAAACCCCCGCGGTTCGCCAAGTACACACAAATCCGACGTGGCATGCTCCTGATTAAATGTCCAATAACATTTTGGGGGATCCTGTCCCATTTCTCTTGGAGAGTGGCGCCTAATTCAGCCAATTTGGTGGCTGATGTTGACATGTGCTCAGTGGGTGAAAGGTCTGGGCTTGGGGCTGGCCACGGTAGTGTGGTGATGTTCTGTTGCAGCAGATACGCAGTGACCAGTATACTCCGGTGAGCACAGGTGTTGTCGTCCTGAAAAACAAAATGGCGTCCAGCCTGACGTGCGAAGGGCACAACGATCGTTGCAAGGATGTTGTCACGATACTACTTCCCAGTGACCCTCCCATGAACAATATCCAGCTGGGTTCTGGCAGTCATGGTGATGCCACCGTCCACACCATGTTTGTCAATATCGGGCCTGTGACACATTAAGACAACGGGCCACAATTTGCTGGGTAGTGCCAACTTGGAGCATGCCTACAGCCCTGAGACGTTCCTGACGTTGAAGACGTCGCATTGTTAAAAAGTGACACAATGTTGTAAATAATGTGATAACAAGGTTATGATTTAGTGTTCCAGTAACAAACAAGAAAGAATAATGTCACACTGTGCACACAACATACACACAAACTAAGTGTTAAATTTCAAATCACACACTTATTTTGAGTTTTATATCTCATTTCATTCTATAATTATTGATATTTGAAATTGAATATAATTGTGATCTATTAGAAAATTAACTGCGATGGGAAGAATTACAGTTCTTAAAACTACTAGTATTATAATTTCAAAATTAATGCATCTCTTTATTTCTTTACCAAACCCAAATGACACATTCATGAAATATATTAATACTATATTTTAAAATTTATTTGGCAAAATAAGCCAGATAAATTAAAGCGATGTTTTATTAGACATGACTAACAGGATGGAGGCATTAAAATGATTAATTTATTTTCCAGGTAAATATGTTCTGTTTTGAAAGGGTCTCAATTTAATTGGATATGTACATGGGGGTTAAAGTACACCAGATTGTCAAACGTGGTTATTCCGCCACTGAGTTGGACTGCCTCCCTGTTTTAGAGGGCATAACATCATGAGGGTGTCTTGCCGTCGTGCTACATCACACTCGATTGATCATATTAATACTGCTCTATTCCTCTCACGGGTTTCACTTAGCAACTGGAATCAAACTAAGGAATGTCAAATTACTATATCAGCAATTAATTACCACTCTCCTATGTATGGATATTTAACTATCACCAGCAAATAACACTAAACCCTGAACATGCCCGTGCTGTAAGGACAAACAGGAGTGTATTTGAAAGTGTAATTTTCGTTATTAGTATTAAAAGTATTTGTTTTACTTAAACACCATTAGCTATAAAAGTGTCGATCGAAATCGGTAAACAAGATTATTGTTCAGTTCAGCATTCATTTACATATACAACATTTAGATGTACTTGAATACATAGACTTTTAAAACGATTACAACTAACCACTAAAGGGTGCAAAAAAAAAGTCCAGAATTAAATACGCATTTATCTGTAACATCCAGTAGCACAACATGAATCAGTCGATGCAGCCATCTAAGATGCAGAAAGACAATAATAATTTAAAAAAAAAGATAATTAAGTAATTTTTTTTTTTTTAAACAACACCAAACAATCAACACACACACAAAACGAAAACCCCCGAAAACCCCCAAAACAAAAACAAAACCGACATACAAAAGCAGACAAAACAACTTACAACCATTTTTGTAAAGATTATTTGGTAGACATTAACACTTTGTAAACATTTTTTAGACAATGTTCAGATATCGGAGGTTGGGGTTCATAAACACCTGAACCTCACTTTCCAGAAATCTAAAAACAAACAGGTCTATCACATGAAACACCTTGTCGGTAAGGCCAGTACATTTAAATACAAGTTTATTTTAAAAATCCAACAACACAACATGAATCAGCTGATTAATCTAAAGTCTAGCGCGCACGGCCAACTGTCGTCAATATTGTTAACACCAATTTTGGCCGACAAATGTTGGCCGTGTGTGCTAGGTTTAAAATAAATTTAAAAAAAAAAAAAAACGCCAAAAAGACAAAAGAAAAAAACACACAACAAAAACAAAAACACAAAAAAAAACACGATAGTAACAGCAGCAGCAGTAGTAGTAGCGATAACAACCAACAGCAACAACAATAACACACTATTGCATTCCTCGCTCTGCCCAACAAAATGACTGAATACAGCAACAATCAAAGAAAGAAGTGTTTTATTTAACGACGCACTCAACACATTTTATTTACGGTTATATGGCGTCAGACATATGGTTAAGGACCACACAGATTTTTTTAGAGGAAACCCGCTGTCGCCACATAGGCTACTCTTTTACGACAGGCAGCAAGGGATCTTTTATTTGCGCTTCCCACAGGTAGGATAGCACAAATCATGGCCTTTGTTGAACCAGTTATGGATCACTGGTCGGTGCAAGTGGTTTACACCTACCCATTGAGCCTTGCGGAGCACTCACTCAGGGTTTGGAGTCGGTATCTGGATTAAAAATCCCATGCCTCGACTGGGATCCGAACCCAGTACCTACCAGCCTGTAGACCGATGGCCTGCCACGACGCCACCGAGGCCGATCACAGCAACAATCAGTAAACTATAACTAAACTTCACAACTGCTCAAACGGATATGTGTATACGGATATGTACCTCCGCTTTTATCTTGTATTTGTTGGATCAAAATATTTTATCCTATAACATCATTTCATTTCATATCAACTTATGTTCGTACATACAAGCACACTGTCCTGGGAACACACACCTCAGTTATCCGGGCTGCCTGTCCATTACAGTAGGTTTGTTGTTTAACACAACGACAATTTAATTAAAATAGTCATCAGTGGTATACATGGACATATCATACAACAATAGAAACAAGATGATCAATATCGGAGATATAATCTTCACAAAGCATATCTGGACCGTCACCCCGTCAACGCGTTATGTCAAGTTACTGTCACTGTTACTGTATTGACATACTTATATCCAGCAGAGGTTCTAAATCAAATAACTTCCGGCTGGGTGAAGTTCGAGGTGCACCGAACGTTTGATAGAGAAGTGAACACCACAAGTCCTGTGATTGGTGATAAATGTGAGTGTGTTGGTTATGAAACAAAAACAGTTTCATCTGGGCCAAAAATGTATGCAATTTTATTTCATCTAGAACCACTGTGTCAAGTAGCCTTGTGCTTGAAACATAAAAATAGGGGGAACAAACGTCCTTTTAGTTGTCTACCCGATGCAACCCCTATAATTAAAGTTAAAGTTTGTGTTGTTTAACGACACCACTAGAGCACATTGATTTATTAATTATTGGCTATTGGATGTCAAACATTTGGTAATTTGGACATGTTTCCATTAGTAGCAAGGGATCTTTTATATGCACCATCTCACAGACAGGATAGCACATATCACGGCCTTTAATATACCAGTCGTGGTGCACTGGCTGGAACAAAATATAGCCCAATGGGTACACTGACGGGGATCGATCCCAAACAGACTGCGAGCTCTGTACCACCCCCCCCCCCCCCCCCCCCACACACACCATAATTATTACTCTGCATCATTGTATCTGAGTTATTTTCAGCTATGCTTTAAGTGTTTGAGTCATAGGGTAGAACCTCCCCGACGGACGGTCATTTGAGTGTTTCCCGTTCTAAGCAGAACCACATGACTACTATATCAAACACCGTGGTATGAACTGTCCTGTCGGTGGGAAAATGCATATAAAAGATACATATGCAGTGGCGTAGGAAGGTGCCAAAACGTGTGGCGAGGGAACACACACACACACACACACACACACACACACACACACACACACACACACACATATATATATATATATATATATATATATATATATATATATAAACCATTGATGCTGCTACTGGATCAAAAAACGTGGGGGGCACATGCTCCCCTCCCCCCACTTCCTACGCCTATGATATGAAACCATGAGTCAAAAGTATCAATTTAACTTTTCTATGGCTTTGGTATATTTTCTATGTGGAAGCTGAAGATAAAGATTTTCTTATATCAGTTTTGATTAATTTTGAGTGTATAGCTAACGGCATCTCAGTGGGTCAAAGTTCTTAGGGCATCCATGTTTTAATAACACAGTTAACACTACCAGTCCTGCCATTTGTCACAACTCTGACACTGTTTATTGCCATCAAATGTTGTTTCATCTCGTCAGTAACTTCTTCAATTTATTTTGAACTAATATCAATATCAATACTTAAATATATTTGCACCGGGGTCCTACTAACATATAGGATGATAACTTTGGTGTGAGACCAGGGTAGTCAAAGACGCCACCCGTTATGTTTGAAACCCGTAGCTTGACCCTCAATGTTTTTCTGATTTACTTTAAGGCTGAGGGATGATACTATTTATATACAAGGTCTATCTTTAGCCCCGTTGCAATTTAAATATTGCTGGATATTAATACTAACTACTACATTAGTTTCGAACCGAGTGTCTGCCAGTACACTTTCTTTAAGGTTAAGGTCGCGAATCAGTGTAATACTTCGAATCCTGACAATTGACACTTTGTGGGTTTTAAATATTAAATGAGTTGATGAACCCCATCTACAAACGCTCACGAAATGTGTCAGATACCCGGAGATATATAATATTTGAAACGTCTTCCGTCATATGATGATTTACGTCATTTGTATACAGTGCTCGTTTCACAGATAAACTTTATGCAGTCTTATCGGAATAAGCAGAGCTAGTTGTTAAAGGCAACACTGATGAAGCTTCCCTTTTCAAGTGTTTGGAGAAAAATGCATTATTTCTAGCTGGAGATAGTTTACAGAATTTAAAAACAGCAGCAGAAATCCCCTCTAAAGCGGTGTGCTGGGCGAACTGCGTGCACCTAAACAATACTATTTTACGACCAAATAGCTTTTGCTTTGTTTATGTATGGGTACGTTTAAATAATGTTCGTTAAAGATGTAGTTTTCTTCATTTTGAATTTGGTACAGATAAGTCATTTTTGTATAATACATGTTAAAATGAAGTAGAAATAAGTTTTATTTTGTTGAATGATAAAATGTCTTTGAATATATTTAACGAGCAACTTCTTAGCTAGCAAGCAATATCGAATCCCTCAGTGGATTGTGCTTTCTGTATGAATATTAATTAGTGCATTGTACTTTCTGTATGAATATTAATCAGTGCATTGTGCTTTCTGTATGAATATTAATCAGCGCATTGTGCCTTCTGTGTGCATATTAATCGTTTATATTTATAAAGTAATTTCTTCAAACAGATATCAATTTAATTGTTCGACGTTTTATGTCGTAACGAATACTCTTTTAATAAAAATCATACTCTGGTATTCGGACGGCTTAATTTAAGTTCATAACTGTCATTACGTGAAAGGTTACTGTGTCGTGCTAGGTTTTCAGATGACATAGTCATGTCTAAAATCATGTTATGTCGCTTAGAAAATGTGTTCTTCATTTGCACAAAGAAACTGGTCCATAGCAACATGACGTTTTTGTTAATTACAACAGCGAAAAAGAAAAGGACTCCCTGTGAACCTACAAGGAGTGTAAAGATGTAGGCAAAGGCTGTGATGTGGAATATCTCGTACAGACAGGACAGCCACACCAGTCCAGTGATGACGGATAACGTAACACACGAAAACAAATTGATCTTACTCTCTCGTGTACAACGCACTGAACCATGGCGTCGAATTCTACATACCGTGAAGATAAACAAACCAATATTTACAATTATGACTGTCCCCATAGGTATCTTAAAGAAATATATTTTAGAAACGTTGGTATTACGGTAACAAATATTTTCCCCATAGCCAATATCACTTATGGTCGCAATGTTTAGAATTATGTTTAAAGAAACAATTAAAGCAGATGTTCCGTTGGCATATAAGGCAGAACGACAGACTATTTTCGTCAGGTTTTGACCAAACTTCCTACACTTAAGAGGACATGATAACTTGAGAAAAAACAAAAACGTGCACGCGTTCATCCAAAACACTGCCGCCAACCAAAGAAAGTGAATACAAATCCCAATAACCTGACAACCAACGACATCTTGGTTTTGCTCCATTCCAATTTCAAGCACGATTTGTGCTGCAAATAATGTAAATACAAGTCCCATATTGCACATCCCTCCAATTGTTCGCATACTTACAAAATGCAATATGTTAAAAATGTTAATGCTAAATGTAACAATGACACAGAGGTACAAACAAACGAAAAAATACCAAGAAATGTACTTGTCACAACATGTTGGTCATTACACGGAATAGACGCCTGGGAAGTAGCATTCATGTAGTCACTAACGCAGACGGCGACAGACCCATTACCCAGATCTAGGAAATCTCCATCTTTCAGAATAGTCTGAGTGCTTAAAAGAGTTAAAACGGGAAATGTAAAGATCTTATTTTCTCCGCCATCAGATATGCTGACATGATAATGAATAATGTATTGTGAAGAATTAGGAACAACCCTTGGACAGATGATCTGCTTAATTAACTGAATGTATCGGACATGCCGATATGTGTTAACGTCATTTTCTTCTACGGGAGATGTCCTTGGGAAGACAAAGTTGAGAAACTGCGTAGAACAGTGATACTCATCACTTCCCATTAGCGGTCGCATTGGTCTGCCGTTACATCCACATTGGTATTGGACGTGGACGTTAGTGTTTGCCAGTAGCATCTCGCCTCCCATCAGTTCTTCTTCAAATTCATCCCGATTCAGCGAATAAATGAATGTAATGTAGCGCACCACAGCGTACGTGTTTTTTGTAAAAACAGTTTTGTATTCCTACAACATATGATGTTACGTTAGCGAGCTTTATTACTCTATAGTTTAATCGAGGGAAGTGTTTCATCGCTAATTCACTTAAATCCAACGGAGATGTCAGTGGGTTCGTGATCGTGATTTTCGTCTGAAAAAACGAGGAGAACAGACTTTGACATTGGTCGCTAACCAGCTGTTTTCCTTCTGCACAGGAAACTGACATATCGTGACACTAAAATAGAATGAACAGATACTAAAAATTATTATTTGCATTCGGATTCTCAAGTACAGTAAAGAAAATTCCACCTACCCTTTAAAAATGCAGGTGAGGTGAGTTATAAAAAGCACCCAACAAATGAATACCATCGGTAGTTATAATAAGTCAATGTTCTATATTTGACACTGAAATACCTTCTGATTGCAGTACGACAGATATTGGAATCTAAGGTGTAATATGGAGATAGTAATATTTGACACTGAAATACCTTCTGATTGCAGTACAACAGATATTTCAATCTAACGTGTAATATGGAAATAGTAATATTTGACACTGAAATACCTTCTGATTGCAGTACAACAGATATTTCAATCTAACGTGTAATATGGAAATAGTAATATTTGACACTGAAATACCTTCTGATTGCAGTACAACAGATATTTCAATCTAACGTGTAATATGGAAATAGTAATATTTGACACTGAAATACCTTCTGATTGCAGTACAACAGATATTTCAATCTAAGGTGTAATATGGAAATAGTAATATTTGACACTGAAATACCTTCTGATTGCAGTACAACAGATATTTCAATCTAACGTGTAATATGGAAATAGTAATATTTGACACTGAAATACCTTCTGATTGCAGTACAACAGATATTTCAATCTAACGTGTAATATGGAAATAGTAATATTTGACACTGAAATACCTTCTGATTGCAGTACAACAGATATTTCAATCTAACGTGTAATATGGAAATAGTAATATTTGACACTGAAATACCTTCTGATTGCAGTACAACAGATATTTCAATCTAACGTGTAATATGGAAATAGTAATATTTGACACTGAAATACCTTCTGATTGCAGTACAACAGATATTTCAATCTAAGGTGTAATATGGAAATAGTAATATTTGACACTGAAATACCTTCTGATTGCAGTACAACAGATATTTCAATCTAAGGTGTAATATGGAAATAGTAATATTCTAAAAGGCAAAAGTCATTGTGACACACAAAAGACAAAGATAATTGATGATACGTTTTTACTGCCGTGTATGAAACGTTATAACATGGAAAGAGAAATGTCCGAAGGTATGGAAACGAGCATTAGTCCATGAAAAGGGCACACCTGCTATATGCAAATGAGCCACATCACTAGAGGGGGTCCAGAGCAAAGTTCACACAGTTAGTAGCGAGTGTGTCCATCTTGAGCATTATTACAGGCCTGGCACCGTCGTCTCATTGAGGCCACTAAACGCTGGAGAAAGGGATGGTACAGGCTGTGAGGGTTGCTGGCTGGAACCTGTTTTGCAGATGCTTGGTTCGGATCCATGTGTCTTGGCGAGGGGTTGTCATGGGTGGTTGGCCGCTACGGGTACGGTCCCTGACCTGGTTGTTTTGTTGATATCGTTGCCATAAGTGCCATATGGTGTTTCTGTGGACGTTGAATTGACGTGTGACGTCACGCTGCGAGGCCCCAGATTCTGGCATCCCTATGACTAGCTATCTGTCATTTTCACTGAGGCGTGGCATGACGAAATTGCATAAAACAGTTCACTAATGGTGTTTTTCTGACTTCTGGACTGAAGACTGCACAGGGTGGCAGTGATTTGCGACTGAATGTCTGCCCTTTTATGGTGAACACTGGACAGCATTTCTCTCAAATATTCCATGTTTCTTGCACAAAGCATACAATCGCTGCAACAACTGCTTGGTTGCATTTCTTTGAGCTGTGTCATGCACATTTTCTCTGATTTACATCCATAAATCCATGGATTTATTACTCCAAACAATCCATGTCACAATAACGTTTGCCTTTGAGTATACAAATACTTGAAATGTATAGTCTGGTATTAAAAGTACAGCATACACTAAAATCTGACATTAAAATGCAATAGAACAAGTTGCATTGTATAAACGCTAGCATATTTATTAAGACACTATAGTGGAATTGCATCATTCTAAATGTGTTTTGCATCTGAGGAAACAAGTATAACGAGTGTGTTGTAGTAAAACCAATCTGTTCTAAATATGTAATCATCGATCTGTTATTGTTGGTATCTGACCAAGAACCAGTAGCGTTTGAATAAATCCGATGTCTGTGTTCTAAAGTGTGGTCAGAATCAGTAAGTGCCATTAAAGAGACCTCCATGAGCCGTACCGTCCCAGCGGGATACCGCTTCGTTAACAGGTCATACCAACTAATGTTGGTGTTACTCGTGTAACAAAACATGTTCCTGTAGATTCCAAACACCACATGTGAGAACATGGAGCAAGCACGTGCGACGTTCTTGTCATAATCTCCCCAGAGACCCGTCACGTTACATTGTCCTATGATTTCATCTACAATTCTTCGACTACATGATTGCGGATACACACCATACGGTGGTCTCCAATGAAAATAGCAGGCTTTGCTTTTTAAAGTAGCACTGAAGAGATCCAAGAGTGATGCGGCACTGCAGTGTGTTATCGAAAGAAGAACACGTGACTGATGTGGACCAGCTGCGGGTGTTGTTCTGTCCATGATACTGGGCACAGTAGATGTTCCTGAACGACGTGCCTGATTCCATGTTAGTGCGTGGAACTACACTTGACCAGACTGTATATGGTGGTTATTCACAAGCTGTCTTTAGATGTGGCATATCGTAAGACACCAGTTAATGGCACCGATGGTCAGTGGCAGCCTATCTACTATGCATCCCGGATATGTTTGCTATGATTAGTTACGAAGAAGAACAAGATCGGGACAGCAATTTCCAGTTTGTTGACAGGTCTCACCACAGTTGCAATCAGCGCAATAGCCGCTTTCGATGTCTGCTTCGAAGTTATAGCTGAAGTTGCATGGACGTCCACAAAACTCTGCATTCAGTGCTACGACTTAACCTGCAAAATCATCGAAGTACTTCGTAATGCGATCCCAAGGTCTGGAAATATTTAGTGACAGCAGTTGGCTGACGAAAGGAGGTTGGAGCTAAGAAGTTTGGCGACGTAATCGGACCTTTAATTAGAAGGAAGGAAATGCTTTATTTAACGTCACACTCAACACATTTTGTTCACAGTTATATGGCGTCGGACATATGGTTAAGGACCACACAGACATTGAGAGAGGAAACCCGCTGTCGCCACTTTATGGGCTACTATTTTCGATTAGCAGCAAGGGATCTTTTATATGCACCATCCTAGAGAGAGGATAACACATACCACAGCCTTTGATATACCAGTCGTGGTGCACTGGCTGGATGAACCTTTAAAGTTCTCAATGTTTTCAGTGACGATATTATTGGTGGTTGGTGTCATTTGGAGCGGTGTTGGTCTTTCGTCTTCGCTGTAGTTAGCGACGTCGGTTGTAGAAGCAACAATTCCACACAGTGTACATGATGATAGTAATAATAATAAGATACGAAAATCCATTCCAAGAGAAATTTCAGAATCTACTTTTATAGCATGTGTCATCCTGATGAACGTCGCTGTAGAAATGACATGAACCCTGTGGTCTTACAGTTTTTATACACAGATCTAATCGACCATCGTTCTTCGTGACCTCGTGTAAAATATCACAAATTTAAGTATGATTGCAATCCTGTTGATTTGGGTGATCAAAACCTATATGTCGTATACCGTTATGAATTGTCCAAACTAAACATAGTTGTAAATAATATATATCAACTGTGCTATAAACATAAGTACATCAGGTTTCTATGATACAGTCCCTGCATCACAGGAATGAATTTTACAAAATGGATTCGTCATGTGTATAAATAATGATGATAGGAACAGAACAACGCGAGTGATCTAGTGCCTCGTAAGCATACCGTAGTACATGCACTGTTAAAGGTTAAAGTTTGTTTTGTTTAACGACACCACTAGAACACATTGATTTATTAATCATCTGCTATTGGATGTCAAACATTTGGTAATTTGTCATGTAGTCTAGGAAGAAACCCGTTACGTTTTCCATTGATAACAAGACCTCTTTTATATGCACCATCTCATAGACAGGACAGCACATACCACGGCCTTTGATATATCAGTTGTGGTGCAGTTTGGAACAAGAAATAGCCCAACAGGACCACAGACCGTTATCGACCCTAGACCGACTGCGCATCAGGTAAGCGCTTTGCCACTGGGCTACACCCCACCATAGTGCATGCATTGTAGGTTCTCTATAAACGGTTTGATTCAGCTCATTCGTCCGTACACTTTGTCTGACACCCCACCATAGTGCATGCATTGTAGGTTCTCTATAAACGGTTTGATTCAGCTCATTCGTCCGTACACTTTGTCTGACACCCCACCATAGTGCATGCATTGTAGGTTCTCTATAAACGGTTTGATTCAGCTCATTCGTCCGTACACTTTGTCTGACACCCCACCATAGTGCATGCATTGTAGGTTCTCTATAAACGGTTTGATTCAGCTCATTCGTCCGTACACTTTGTCTGACACCCCACCATAGTGCATGCATTGTAGGTTCTCTATAAACGGTTTGATTCAGCTCATTCGTCCGTACACTTTGTCTGACACCCCACCATAGTGCATGCATTGTAGGTTCTCTATAAACGGTTTGATTCAGCTCATTCGTCCGTAAACTTTGTCTGACACCCCACCATAGTGCATGCATTGTAGGTTCTCTATAAACGGTTTGATTCAGCTCATTCGTCCGTACACTTTGTCTGACACCCCACCATAGTGCATGCATTGTAGGTTCTCTATAAACGGTTTGATTCAGCTCATTCGTCCGTACACTTTGTCTGACACCCCACCATAGTGCATGCATTGTAGGTTCTCTATAAACGGTTTGATTCAGCTCATTCGTCCGTACACTTTGTCTGACACCCCACCATAGTGCATGCATTGTAGGTTCTCTATAAACGGTTTGATTCAGCTCATTCGTCCGTAAACTTTGTCTGACACCCCACCATAGTGCATGCATTGTATGTTCTCTATAAACGGTTTGATTCAGCTCATTCGTCCGTAAACTTTGTCTGACACCCCACCACAGTACATGCATTGTATGTTCTCTATAAACGATTTGATTCAGCTCATTCGTTCGTGAGCTTTGTCTGACACCCCACCATAGTACATGCATTCTCTGTTCTCTATACACGGTTTGATTCAGCTCATTCGTCCGTACACTTTGTCTGACACCCCACCATAGTGCATGCATTGTAGGTTCTCTATACACGGTTTGATTCAGCTCATTCGTCCGAAAACTTTGTCTGACACCCCACCATAGTGCATGCATTGTAGGTTCTCTATAAACGGTTTGATTCAGCTCATTCGTCCGTAAACTTTGTCTGACACCCCACCATAGTGCATGCATTGTAGGTTCTCTATAAACGGTTTGATTCAGCTCATTCGTCCGTACACTTTGTCTGACACCCCACCATAGTGCATGCATTGTAGGTTCTCTATAAACGGTTTGATTCAGCTCATTCGTCCGTAAACTTTGTCTGACACCCCACCATAGTGCATGCATTGTAGGTTCTCTATAAACGGTTTGATTCAGCTCATTCGTCCGTACACTTTGTCTGACACCCCACCATAGTGCATGCATTGTAGGTTCTCTATAAACGGTTTGATTCAGCTCATTCGTCCGTACACTTTGTCTGACACCCCACCATAGTGCATGCATTGTATGTTCTCTATAAACGGTTTGATTCAGCTCATTCGTCCGTAAACTTTGTCTGACACCCCACCATAGTGCATGCATTGTAGGTTCTATAAACTGTTTGATTCAGCTCATTCGTCCGTACACTTTGTCTGACACCCCACCATAGTGCATGCATTGTAGGTTCTCTATAATGGTTTGATTCAGCTCATTCGTCCGTAAACTTTGTCTGACACCCCACCATAGTGCATGCATTGTAGGTTCTCTATAAACGGTTTGATTCAGCTCATTCGTCCGTACACTTTGTCTGACACCCCACCATAGTGCATGCATTGTAGGTTCTCTATAAACGGTTTGATTCAGCTCATTCGTCCGTAAACTTTGTCTGACACCCCACCATAGTGCATGCATTGTAGGTTCTCTATAAACGGTTTGATTCAGCTCATTCGTCCGTACACTTTGTCTGACACCCCACCATAGTGCATGCATTGTAGGTTCTCTATAAACGGTTTGATTCAGCTCATTCGTCCGTACACTTTCTCTGACACCCCACCATAGTGCATGCATTGTATGTTCTCTATAAACGGTTTGATTCAGCTCATTCGTCCGTAAACTTTGTCTGACACCACACCATAGTGCATGCATTGTAGGTTCTCTATAAACGGTTTGATTCAGCTCATTCGTCCGTAAACTTTGTCTGACACCCCACCATAGTGCATGCATTGTAAGTTCTCTATAAACGGTTTGATTCAGCTCATTCGTCCGTACACTTTGTCTGACACCCCACCATAGTGCATGCATTGTAGGTTCTCTATAAACGGTTTGATTCAGCTCATTCGTCCGTACACTTTGTCTGACACCCCACCATAGTGCATGCATTGTATGTTCTCTATAAACGGTTTGATTCAGCTCATTCGTCCGTAAACTTTGTCTGACACCCCACCATAGTGCATGCATTGTAGGTTCTCTATAAACGGTTTGATTCAGCTCATTCGTCCGTACACTTTGTCTGACACCCCACCATAGTGCATGCATTGTAGGTTCTCTATAAACGGTTTGATTCAGCTCATTCGTCCGTACACTTTGTCTGACACCCCACCATAGTGCATGCATTGTAGGTTCTCTATAAACGGTTTGATAGTGCATGCATTGTATGTTCTCTATAAACTGTTTGATTCAGCTCATTCGTCCGTAAACTTTGTCTGACACCCCACCATAGTGCATGCATTGTAGGTTCTCTATAAACGGTTTGATTCAGCTCATTCGTCCGTACACTTTGTCTGACACCCCACCATAGTGCATGCATTGTAGGTTCTCTATAAACGGTTTGATAGTGCATGCATTGTATGTTCTCTATAAACTGTTTGATTCAGCTCATTCGTCCGTGAGCTTTGTCTGACACCCCACCACAGTACATGCATTGTATGTTCGCTATAAACGGTTTGATTCAGCTCATTCGTCCGTGAGCTTTGTCTGACGTCCCACCACAGTACATGCATTGTATGTTCTCTATAAACGGTTTGATTCAGCTCATTCGTCCGTGAGCTTTGTCTGACACTCCACCACAGTACATGCATTGTATGTTCTCTATAAACTGTTTGATTCAGCTCATTCGTCCGTGAGCTTTGTCTGATGTCCCACCACAGTACATGCATTGTATGTTCTCTATAAACGGTTTGATTCAGCTCATTCGTCCGTGAGCTTTGTCTGACGTCCCACCACAGTACATGCATTGTATGTTCTCTATAAACGGTTTGATTCAGCTCATTCGTCCGTGAGCTTTGTCTGACGTCCCACCACAGTACATGCATTGTATGTTCTCTATAAACGGTTTGATTCAGCTCATTCGTCCGTGAGCTTTGTCTGACGTCCCACCACAGTACATGCATTGTATGTTCTCTATAAACGGTTTGATTCAGCTCATTCGTCCGTGAGCTTTGTCTGACGTCCCACCACAGTACATGCATTGTATGTTCTCTATAAACGGTTTGATTCAGCTCATTCGTCCGTGAGCTTTGTCTGACGTCCCACCACAGTACATGCATTGTATGTCCTCTATAAACGGTTTGATTCAGCTCATTCGTCCGTGAGCTTTGTCTGACACCCCACCACAGTACATGCATTGTATGTTCTCTATAAACGGTTTGATTCAGCTCATTCGTCCGTGAGCTTTGTCTGACACCCCACCACAGTATATGCATTGTATGTTCTCTATAAACGGTTTGATTCAGCTCATTCGTTCGTGAGCTTTGTCTGACACCCCACCACAGTACATGCATTGTATGTTCTCTATAAACGGTTTGTTTCAGCTCATTCGTTCGTGAGCTTTGTCTGACACCCCACCATAGTACATGCATTGTATGTTCTCTATACACGGTTTGATTCAGCTCATTCGTTCGTGAGCTTTGTCTGACACCCCACCATAGTACATGCATTGTATGTTCTCTATACACGGTTTGATTCAGCTCATTCGTTCGTACACTTTGTCTGACACCCCACCATGGTACATGCATTGTATGTTCTCTATACACGGTTTGATTCAGCTCATTCGTTCGTACACTTTGTCTGACACCCCACCATGGTACATGCATTGTATGTTCTCTATACACGGTTTGATTCAGCTCATTCGTTCGTACACTTTGTCTGACACCCCACCATGGTACATGCATTGTATGTTCTCTATACACGGTTTGATTCAACTCATTCGTTCGTAAACTTTGACACTAAACAGCCAATAATCCTTTGTGTAGGGGTGTCGTTCGTATGAATATTGGCTAGACAACACAACGACCGAACAGTCTGTATTCTATGTATACAATATTCTATATATTATATCATATAATAAGGTAGGTAGGGCGGGATTTAGCCAAATGTGATAGGTGTAGGTCAATAATAACACAGAAGCAACGATTGGTAATGTTTGTTACCTAACCCCTAATGTCACTATGATGTTTAAAACCGCATTATTTTAGTCAAAAAGGTGAATTTGATTGAAGGTCCTTACCCCCACCTCACCCACCCCATCCAGCCCATCCAGGACAATAAAACAAACAAAAACAAACAAAAACTAAAACACAAAACAACAAAAGGAATAACACAACACTCCCGACTCCTAAATCATCCACAGGGGCGTAAACCATATGGAAAACATTATTCATACATTTTATAGCTCTAAGTGAAATACTACAATACATAGAGGACAGAAGAAGAAGAAGAATACACAAAGGACAGAACTATTTAACGACCATCACAGCACATTTTGTTTTATATGGTATTGGACATATGATTAAGGACCACGAAGATAACGAGAGAGGAAATCCGCTGCCGCTAATCCTTGCGCTACTCTAACTGACAATGCAGCAAGGAATATTGCATATGCCATGCACTTTCCAGTAGTGGGATACTAGTTGGAACAGGAAAAAATAATGAAAGCCAGGTCCATCCAAGAACCTTGAATCCACCTCAGGCGAGCACACTACCGACTGAGCTAAACCCCGCCCCATAAAGGACAGAGAAACATAAAGCAGACAACCAGGCATTATATATATATATATATATATATATCAGAGATGAGATAATCGTAATCAGTAATCGTAATCGATTACATTGTTTGAGAATGTCATGTAATCGCAATCGTAATCGATCACATTGCTAACGTAATCGTAATCAGCGATTACTTTCATGATGGCTCATAATTGTTTACTAAACTTAGATGTGTTTAGCACCAACTCCAGTAACAGTGCCTATAGTTAGAAGCAGTATTGGTCAGTCAGTAGAACTGATCTCCCATTGTTGTCTACTACTCTTATAGTAGAACTATTACTTGCCTTGAGAAACGGGATCATAACGTCTGGATTATCAAATGAATGTTACCCAGGGGATGTAGACACACATTCACATAATGGTATCTATCGTGTTTACATTTACTATAAAACTAGAATGAATACAAAGTTCTAGCTAGCAATATATAAAAGGGCGTTGTACCATGCCCCAGTTTTGTGTCCTAATTCATTGCCATAAAAAAGTGAATAATATATATATGTTTTTATATTAAAACACTTGCGTTCCTCTGAATGCATATACAGCGTCATCACGGGTCTGAATTCAACTAAGAAACGCTTGACAAAATCTCGTTTTGTCACAGGTGTGAAAGTCCACCAATGGTACCGTGGCAAACTTTCTTTTCTTTTGTTAGTGGTTACGACTGCAGACGGACAGCCAGCCAGTGGTATCAAGCTTGATTCTGTAACCGTCTTGTTTTTCGGGTTACCTTTATTTGTAATAACTACTCTGGGGGATGTAGTAGGGAGCAACTGGAGTCAGCCTAGTTATAAAATGAAGAGAGAATGAATAGAGCGTATATCGTCTTTATTGCGGAATCAGATGTGTGTGTCTACATTGCAATACATACGTTTTGACTAACAAATAGAAATATTACATTTGCCATGAAATGTAATAATAAATGCTTATTCATTGTAATAATAAGTAGTATGAATAGATAATAAGTAACATCTGTGTATATAAGGCATGTTACCATTTATACGTGCGTGTAATTAACGCATAAGGCGTGTAACCATTAACAAGTAACATCTGTGTATATAAGGCATGTTACCATTCATACGTGCGTGTAACTAACGCATAATGCGTGTAACCATTAACACATGTTATGTTCTAAGGTATGTGTTACAGCATAGATATATAAACATGAATGTGAGATTGACATAGATAATAATTGCATAAAAATAAACATTGTACGAAATATATAGTTAAAATTACTTACCTAGTTATAAAATGAAGAGAGAATGAATCGAGCGTATATCGTCTTTATTGCGGAATCAGATGTGTGTGTCTGAAGCACATTTGCGTCTTGCTTAAATATAGCTCGATTCATATGGTTACGTAAACGTCTTATTTCTTGATTAAAGGTTATATTGCTAATGGCGACATACTGTCTATGTAATGGTTTGTGTGTGTGTGTGTGTGTGTGTGTTTGTCGCCTATCAGTATAAACCCTTCATTCTGTTTAATTAATGTATAGTTGATTGGCGTACCTAGCTGCCGTGTTTAAGTTTATCCCTGTTAATTTGTTTACTGTATTCATTGCTGATTGACGTTGCTGGCGTAATTAGCCGCCGGTTGTTAATTGATAAGCCTTACTCTGTTTATTGCTGCACTGTATTGTCAGCGTTACGTGTTTTGTGCAGGTCTGCCTTGGGGTGGTAAATGACACTGTGATAGTACCCCCATGCGGCATATAGCTTTTGTCCTCTAAAGCCAAAATACGTTATTAATAATGAAAGAACATTCTAGTATTCATCCAAACATAAAGATGCATAATTACATACATACATACATACTACATTTATATACATTTCAATACTAACTAAATGCATACATGAGTATTGCCCCATGTCACATGTCAACACTGTTCTGGGTAGTGAGGAGCTAGCCGTTTAATATGTATTGACCGAGGACTCTGGGTCAATAACTTTAAAAACCCCATGACGGAGAAGTAAAATATCGGCTGTAAATGGCTGTTGGAAGAGATTACCTAGCCTCCTAGCTGTGAAGAAGGAAATGCGTATTTGTGATGGGAGTGTCCAGTATTCAGTTGCGAGATGGACAGGAGGAGCAGGTTTGAAAGAATTCCACAATTCAGTCGTTGAGCCGGTTTCACCGCGAGGACAGGAGATGTGCATATCATCAATAGCCAAATAAGCAGTCTCCCCATGGTAGAACCTATGACAGGATGAAACCAATGGAATACATCAGTGGGTGATCCAAAATTGAGATATGTTGTGGCCATCAACAATCCCAATTCGTACATTTATAACATAAGTAATTATGTTGTAGAAAACCCACTCACATAGTCACGAGTCTCAGACATGTCACGGACTAACACAGGAAGTCATAGTTTGATTTATGAAAAATATTTGCGACCTCTTTTTCGTCTGCGTCGAGACTGTGTCCTGCGGATATGAAAGTCCTTCAAAAGGTCTGCTCGAAAATTTGTATGTGGTTCCCATGTAGGGGGTAGCATAACCCATCCATTTGGTTAGGTAGAGTTGAACACCTTGAATACGTTTCATTCTCAGGAGCCGCTCCACTGTATATGTTTGTGTTCCCGGTTGTGAAGTATCTGGTTGAATAAGAGACTGGGCAGCTGGATGACTGCGAGACTGGGTAGATGGTTGAATGCGAGACTGGGTAGCTGGTTGAATGCGAGACTTGGTAGCTGGTTGATGGACTGTTGTATGATTCCTGGCATTCATGTTAGTGTCCGTAGTAGGCAGTGTGCGAGCTCTTTGTTGCAATACACGTACATCTTGTGACTGATGTAATTGTGCCGGCTGTTGTGGAGCTGGTGCTGTACTGCTGGAGTAGAGATCTAGTTGAGAGTCTCTATCTCTGGTAGTGTCGGTTGTTGACTGTTGCTGCGCTGTTGGTTGTGACATCTGTATTTTCTGAGAGTGATGTGTTTGTGTCGACCCTTGTGGGGTGGATGGCATTCTAGCGTGAAAATTTTTGAGACGATTTGCATGTATCAGGGACGTGTGAGTCTTCTTGGACGCTGAGTGACAAAGCTTGTATGTATGATTAGGTCCTATTTGCGTGATGAAGTAAGGCCCATCCCATTTTTGTGTCAGTTTTGGTGAGAGACCTATCACCTTGTCCTGTTTAAAAAGGAGTACTTGGTCACCAATGGAAAACGTAGGCTGTTATGCTTTGAGATCTTGGCGATCTTTGTTGACAGTTTGGCTTGTGGCCATATTGTCTTTTGCAATAGCCTTGACTACCTTGAGATTATCAATGAGTGTCGTGATATGCATTTTTGCGTCTTTGCCTAAGCCGGGTTTGGGAAGAAGTGAGGTATCAAAGGGTAGGTGCATTTCTTTTCCAAAGAGAAGGTAATGTGGAGAATATCCTGTTGACTGACATGGTGTATTTCGCATTGCCATCATGATACATGGAAGTAGGTCAGCCCAATTAGTCTGTTCTTTATTGACGTAAGATCTGAGAACTTGTTCAATGGTGCTGTTTCTTCGTTCACACATACCATTTGTTTGAGGATGATAGGAGGATGTATAATGATGCTTCACTTCAAACAGTTCGCAAATTGCATTTACCAGGAGTGAGGTGAATTGACGTCCTCGATCTGTGATGAGAGTGCGTGGCGCACCATATCGTGTAAATACCTCGTTGAAGAGAACTTTGCCTATTTCCGTTGCTTCTTGTGTACGCAGTGAAAAAGCTTCTGTCCAGCGGGTAAATGAGTCAACTACAAGAAGTATGTACTTGTATCCTTCTTTGGTTGCTGGTAAGGGCCCGAGGATGTCAATGTGAAGACGAGAGAATGTATCTTCAATAGGCATAGGAACCATGGGAGCAGGTTTTGCATGCGTGTTGCGTTTTGACTTTTGACACTCTTCACAGGAATGGATGTAGTTTTCTATGTCTTGGTACATACCTGACCAGAAATACTTGTTAAGAATCGCTTGTCGAGTGGCATCTCTTCCAAAATGGCACCCTCCTGCTTTAGAATAATGATAGGCAAAGAGAAGATCTTTTCTGTCCTGTAGTGGAACTACCAGTTGTCGTACCATAGGTGGGCGGTTGTGTTTCTGTCCTCTATGTTTGGGTAGATAGAAGTGATACAAGATGCCATTTAGGACATCATATTCTTGTGCTCGCCCTTGAAGACCTTTTATCTGTGACTCTGTGTAGTTAGGTGGCATTTCATTCTTCTCTATGTAATCAATCACAGGTTTTAAATCAG
Source organism: Gigantopelta aegis (assembly GCF_016097555.1). Classification (NCBI taxonomy): domain Eukaryota; kingdom Metazoa; phylum Mollusca; class Gastropoda; order Neomphalida; family Peltospiridae; genus Gigantopelta; species Gigantopelta aegis. Next base: position 82,837,883 of record NC_054708.1, on the reverse strand, counting down.
GAGACTTGCGTTGTTTTTCTGTAATGTTCTGTCCGTCCAGATTTGTGTTTATTAGTACAACAAATGCATCCATCGGAACTGTTTCGTGATTGTAGTGTAATTAAACAGAAAGCTGAATTGGCTCCTCTGAGGGTGAATTCAATGTTTGTGTTTGCGTCGTAGGTATTTGTTGTAAATGTTATGGTGTATCAGTGTCAGTTGTACACACAGAGGCTTCTATTTCATGTGATTCTGCTAGCTGGGCTGAAGTTGGTTCTTCAAGCTGGATATTCCTTAGATATAATGAAGGGATGTCATCTGTAACTGGCAGTGTCGTTTGTTCCTTATACTGGATTCTAGATAAGGCATCGGCATTTTTGTTGGCGGTCCCTGCACGGTGAATAATATCGAAATCATACTCCTGTAGCATGAGTGACCATCTGGCTAGACGTCCCGAATCTGGTTTTATATCTTTTAGCCATGTCAGTGCTTTGTGATCAGTGAAAACTTGGAACTTCTGTGATGTAAGATATACTCTATAGGTTCTGATGCCTTCTAGTACAGCAAGACATTCTAGTTGTGTGGTTCCCCATTTCTTTTCGCATGGATGAAGAGATCGACCTCCATAGCAAATAACATGTTCTCTTCCAGTGGAATCTAGCCGACTCAAAATATACCCAAGAGCAGTCCCGGAGGCGTCTGTTGTGAGTACAAATGGCTGATGTGGGTCTGGGTATGCAAGAATAGGTGCAGATGTTTAGGATCTTTTTAGCTGTAGGAAGGCTTCCTGACATTTGTCTGTCCACTGGTGACATATTCTGCGATCGATTGATAAATTGAACTGTCTGCATTTCTGTAATACAGCAAACATAGACTTTGAGGCTCGATTGATTAAATAGTTCTTAGCATTTGTGAATGACCCAGCTTTACTCAACACAAGCCCAAGGTATTTAACTTCAGTTACGATTTCTAAGGGTTTTTTGTTATTATACGTAAATTGATTATTTTTTGTTTTTGAGTTGCTTCCTTCTCAAGAAAACAAGAAAATCTGAAACATATTAGAGGCCTACAGTGACCACAAATCCAGGAACGTTCCTTCGTTAATATTATCTTTAACTTTGACACCAAATAGCTGATGATTTGGGGTTGCTGGGTTTTTGTTGTTGTTGACACCATAAGAGTGCATTGATTTATTAACCATCGGCTGTAGATGTCAAACATTTTGACTCGTAGTCTTCAGGGGAAATCCGCTACATTTTCTCATTAGCAGCAAAGGATTGACATGATTTAATGAATATTTTGGAGAAAAGTGCTAGGATTGAAGATTCGAACCACATCGGTGGACCCATTATATAATACCCCCCCCCCCCCCCCCCCCCCCCACCACCACCACCAACATCAAACATCCCTTGCTACTAATGGAACATATTAAGCGTGTTTCCTAAACAAAATTATCAAATGTTTGACATCCAATAGCCGATGATCAGTTGGTCAATGTGCACTAACGGTGTCATTAAATAGAACAAACTTTATTAAATATCGTTGAACTATTTGTGACCAGTCTATATATTTCATTTCATTTCAACTTATTTTCGTGCTCATATCCCAGTAAGGTTCAAGCACGCTGTCCTGGGTACAAACCTCAGCTATCTGGGCTGTCTGTTCAGGACAGTGGGTTAGTTGTTAGTTAGTTAGTGAGAGAGAAGAGGGTGTAGTGGCCTACCCACTGAACCCTTAAGAATTCGCTCTGGGTTGGAGGCGGTACCGGGCTTCGAACACTTTACCTACCAGCCTGTAGTCCGATGGCTTAACCATTGCGCCACCGAAGCCGGTAATTATATACATACAGAATATGGCCTATTGTGTATGGGGAATAACTCTTGGTAAATAGTTTGGGAATCAAACCAGAGTTAACTCCAGTAGCAATAATGCTTGGAACAATGTTGAAAGAAAGAAATGTTTTGTTTAACGACGCACTCAACACATTTTATTTACGGTTATATGGCATCAGACAAATGGTTAAGGACCACACAGATATTGAGAGAGGAAATCCGCTGTTGCCACTTCATGAGCTACTCTTTTCGATTGGCATCAAGGGATCTTTTATATGCACCATCTCACAGACAGGGTAGTACATACCACGGCCTTTGATAAACCAGTTGTGGTGCATTGGCTGGAACGAGAAATAGCCCAATGGGCCCATCGACGGAGATCGATTCCAGATCGACCGCGCATCGAGCGAGCGCTTTACCACTGGGCTATGTCCCGCCCCATTTGGAAATGTTGAATGATATCAATATCTAAAATGTATTATTTATTTTTTTGCTTGCGTTGGAGTATACGTATGTACGTATGTGTGCGCGTGCTAAAGAAGTTAACTATTTTCATACTCAAAATATTTACCAAGAGTTATTCCCCATATATTCGTATACGCATCATTGTATATCAGTCTCTTGGACAGTCTTATAATATTAATTTTAGTTTCAAATTAGCAGTCCTAACTGTAAAAAAACAAATGAATTTGAATAAAAGTGTTATCCTTGAGCGATTAATATTTATTTTTTGTTTGGGGGCGGGGTGGTGGATTTATGTTGTTCTGTTGGTGTGTGTGTGTGTGTGTGTGTGTGTGTGTGTGTGTGTGTGTGTGTGTGTGTGTGTGTGTGTGTGTGTGTGTGTGCATGTGTTAAATTAGTTTTGCTGGTATCATTTATTGCTTTGGGTTTCTGGGAGGTTTTATTAGTTTTTGTTTGATGTTTCTAATAATACTAATGTTTGGATTCTTTAATTCACATCTTGCGCCATATAACTGTTTACAGTTAAAATGTGTTGAGTGCGTAGTTAAATAAAATATTTCTTCGTTCCTTTCTCTAACTCACAAAATAATCCCATATGTACAAAACAAATGTGTATTGGGAAATAAAATGAAGTTGTATCTTGTACATTGTGTCTTGAATACTACATGAGTGGCCGTTAGATACCATGTACTAACAAGAGAAAGCTTTCACTTTTCACTTTATTTTCGTGTTTATATCCAATTAAGGTTCAAGCACGCTATCATAAGCACACACCTCTGCTATCTCCAGGGCCCCGTTCCACGAAGCGATCTTAGCACTGAAAAAAAAGAGTAAAGTTTGTTTTATTTACTAGAGCACATTGATTTTTTATCGTATCATCGGCTATTGGACGTCAAACATATGGTCATTCTGACACTGTTTTTAAGAGGAAACCCGCTGTCGCCACATAGGCTACTCTTTTACGGCAGGCAGCAACGGATCTTTTATTTGCGCTTCCCACAGGTAGGATAGCACAAACCAATGGCTTTGTTGAACCAGTTATGGATCACTGGTCGGTGCAAGTGATTTACACCTACCCATTGAGCCTTGCGGAGCACTCATTCAGGGTTTGGAGTCGGTATCTGGATTAAAAATCCCATGCCTTGACTGGGATCCGAACCCAGTTCCTACCAGCCTGTAGACCGATGGCCTAACCACGACGCCAACGAGACCGGTCCTAGCACTAAGATCACCTTAGTGCATAAGGTAACCGGTAACCATGCACTTAAGGTGATCTTAGGGCTAAGATCGCTTTGTGGAACGGGGCCCTGGAAAGAATGCTAGCGGTTAGTTGTTAGGCCTAGTGGTTAGTCAGAGAGAAGTGGGTGTAATGGCCTTTGAATCGTTACAAGTTTGAAATAAATATTTTCCCTACTATAACCTATATATTTACAGCCCTAGCGCGTATATTTAACTTATGTGTTACAGACAAATCAATTTCAGGTTAACTTATATGACGTCACAGAACAGTCGATTTAATTTGGTGGGGGGTTTTTTTTTTTTTTTTTCATTCGATGGTACGAGAGTGGCGACATGGTCATCACATAGGAGCAGCCAGTCATGTGTCATATAAACCCAAAATAAACACAGGAGAAATGTGATAGCAAAACGTCATTCATCGAACTCCGCTGTTATACCAAAGGCCGTGATATGTGCTGTCTTGTCTGTGGGAAAGCATATAAAAGATCCCTTGATACTAAATATAGCGGGTTTCGTCAGAAAACTATATACATGTATATATCAGAATTACCAAATGTTTAACATCCAACAGCCAATGATGAATTAATCAATGAGATCTAGTGGTGTCGTTAAACAAAATTACCTAAAATTAAGTAGGCCTACCCTAACGCTTTTGTCACCTAACACGTTTCTTTTACTTTTACCATGACGCCCTACGCGCCCCCCCCCCCCCCCCCCCCCCCCCCCCCCCCCCCCCCCCCCCCCCCCCCCCCCCCCCCCCCCCAAAGACAGTAAAGCACATACTACAGTCTTTGATATACCAGTCGTAGTACACTGGCTGGAACGACGGGGATCAATCATAAACCGACCGCGCATTAAGCGAGCGCTTTACCACTGGTCTACGCCCTCCCCCCCCCCCCCCCCCCCCCCCCCGACAGGAAAACACATACGACGGCCTTTTGACTACTTGTGGTGCACTGGTTGTAATGAGAAATACAACTGCCTTTGATATACTAGTCGTGGTGCACTGGCTGGAACGAGAAATAGCCCAATAGGCCCACCGACAGGGATCTATCCTAGACCGACCGCGCATCAAGCGAACGCTTTACCACTGGGCTACGTCCCACCCTTACCTAAATTAGTCTATGAATAATAATGTGTTTTTTCAAAAGTTACTTAGCTTAACTCTAAACGGAAACGTTTTCTCAGGCTCATGTAGAATTTTAGTAGCAGATCTAGACTATGGTGAGTGAATTTTATAGGGGAGTCGGCTTATGCTCTCCCTCCACCCAACCCACCCCGGAAAATACACAGGGTTGCAAACGAATTACTACGCATTTTTACATAAATTGTCAGTAGAATGATGGACATACATGGGGAAAAAGTTTCAGGCCAGCTCATTTTGCTCGAATATAGGCTGTCCATCGTTTTGCTCGAATTTGAGGATTTGCACTAGTACTGCCCGATCCCACGTGAATTTTATTTTTAAATAAACGTTTGTTTAACACAACTCTTACTATGAGCGGCGCCCCCCCCCCTCCCCTCCCCCGCTCACAAACCCCTTAATCCGCGTCTGTAAATGGTAATTGGTTAGTGGTATCTGCTGTTAGTCAGACAGAAAGTCTGTGTAGAGGTGGGTTTTTTGTTTAACGACACCACTAGAGCACATTGATTCATTAATCATCATTGGATGTCAAACACTTGGTAAGTTTCACACACACACACACACACACACACACACACACACACACACACGTGTATATTGTGTGTGTATGTATATATATATATATATATATATATATATATATATATTAGGAAACGCGCTACATTTGTCCATTAGTAGCAAAGGATCTTTATATGCACCATCCCACAGGCAAGATAACACATGCCACGACCTTTGACATGCCAGTCGTGGTGCACTGGCTGGAACGAGAAATCGTCCAATGGGGTCACCGACGGAGATCGATAAAAAAAAAACCCAACCGCGCACCAAGCGAGCGCTTTACCACTGGGCTATGTCCCGCCCCAAGTAGAGGTTTGTACCTATCCATTAAGCCGTTAAAATTCGCTTAGGAAAGGAGCCGATGCCAAGTAAAGAACTCAGCACCTAACATTAGGCCTACGGGCCGATGGGTTAACCACTAAGCCATCAGTGATAATGACATTTCAGTTTTATTTATAGCTTGCAGTTCTATAGATCAGCTGTACTAAATCACCGGGAGTATCCACGAATGGACAATAATAACCAGAACGTTCTACACACGGAGCCACAATAAACGCCTTGTTATCAGTCGAGATCAACCGACTTTCATTTTTGCAGCAATGGTCATTTCCAATCCAAGGTTCTCGCAGAACCGTCCTCGGAACTTTACATTTTGACCAATCAAAATGCAGCTGCTCTTTGCTCCGCATCTTGAGAAAGGCAGCCATATTGGTTCATTTACCACACCCAGGTATATCGAAGAGAGTGTGTGTAAATAACCGAGGTCTCAATTTGGGTCAAGTGACGGCCCTTATTGTTGCCCATTTATATTTGGCAGAATAGATGGAATTGGAAAACATTGTCGCCAATACCGTCTATCTCAAAGCACGAGAAGGTAAGTGCAAATGAAAGACCCAAAATGGCACCAGGAATGACCGTCCTGATTTTGTGTATTTTGGACGTGAGGCACCATGGTAAATCAGATTTTTTGTCGACCATTATAACTTGTACAGAAAATAATACCGCCCATTCCCCTCCATTTGTTGTTGCTCTAGAATTGCTTTGGAATGAACACCGTGCTAATCATTTGTGTATGGTGCAGTGTTGGGAATCGAACATGGAACCTTCTGGTACCAACAGACTGATTTCACTTATCGTATATTTGCCAGTTTGGTGTATTAAAATAATGTATGCATTGTAATTAGCACTGATTCATTCATTAACCATAATGTATGTGGATTTAAAAAAAAAAAATTTAACATTGAATTTGAGACTAAAGTCACTACGGCCATAATGATAATGAAATAATGAGGCAGGATTTAACTGTCGGTTGAGTGCTCACTTGATGTGCTTGCATCGCAGGATCGAACCACCTCAGTAGATCCATTCAATTGATTGGGTTTTTTCTCTCATTACAACCAGTGCACCACAAGTGGTCAAAGGCTTTTCTGTGGGGGGATGTAGCCCAGTGGTAATGCACTCGCTTGATGCGCGATCGGTTTAGGATTGATCCCCGTCGGTGGGCCCATTGGGCTATTTCTCATTCCAGCCAGTGCACTACGACTGGTATATCAAAGGCCATGATATGTGCTATCCTATCTGTGGGATGGTGCATATAAAAGATGATGATCCCTTGCTACAGTAGGAAAAATGTAGCGGGTTTCCTCTGATGACTACGTGTCAGAATTACTAAGTGTTTGACATCCAGTAGCCAATGCTTAATTAATCAATGTGCTCTAGTGGTGTTGTTAAACAAACCAAACATTATAATGAAATAAAATCTTAGATTTTCATCGCAGTCTGCCTTAAGATAGAGGCCAGCTCTGCTTTTATTTTGTTTTTAATTGGCTATAAAACCCCCAAACATTTTGTCTTTTAAACATCATTATGATGCCGTATTTTCAGTTTCCTCAAAACATAACCCATAAGTGTTTTCGCTGGGTGAAAATTATAGCAGGCCAGCTGCTCGACCCACCCCGCCCTTCCAGGAAAACCCCCCAGAAATGCTAAAAAGTAAAAACATAAAGGGGAGAGGGGAGCTTGGTTACCGTATATCATTGTGTGTTGGTCGACTTGCCCCTAATTTTGTCCATCAGTATCTGATACCCAAACGTTTGTACAATACAGTGTTTTCACTAGGTGAAAATTAAAGGAGGGCGGCCGCGCAGCACCACACCCTTCAAGTGTGTTGGTCGACTTTGTGGAATGACATACTCCTTATTTTGCCTACAAAAAAGTACAAAAGTTTATATGAAATACAAGCCGTCTCATCTTTTAATTGAACCGAAGATGTTGTCAGTGTGACATTCACGGGCAGTTCCAGTTTTGCTGAACCGATCAAAGTTTTCATATTATTATTTTAATAAAGATTTCAAGATATACGAAAAATAATAAAGATGTTTGTAAAGTGATCCCCTAATTTCGGATACATTTTTTGGTTATTTTCATCATCATCAAATGAATCGATCGCTGTGATAAAATATCGCCAGTTTCGTTTTTGTAAAGGCGGTGTATATGTTATTTGGCACCCAAGATAAATGCTTTTAATGATAAACACTACCACTTCCGTTGTTTTTATAAGTGGTGATATCCCCCCCAAAATTAAAAGTTTATAATATTTTATAAAGAATTACTGAATAAACAGAATGACAGAAGTAAAAATCATTAGTTACAACCAATTATATCTGAAATTGAGGGCAAAATATCGGACAATAGTTAGTGGAAACAAAAGACAGAATGACAGTTCTGATCACATGACAAATTTGGCACCAAATAAGTGGGGAGTTTTCAATCAGAGATTGCTGAATCCATAAATTAAAAAAAATGTTTTCATTGCTTAAATAAAATATAATTTCAAACATTAAACATACAAATGGATACAGGTATGGGACACAATAGAGGCTGTTAAAAATACTGTTAAATTACATTAAGGTAACTAGTAAGTTTTTCGTCAGTTGCTTTTTCGTATGCACAACACAGCTTGTTTCCTTTGATGTCCAGTGTGCAGACTGATCATTGTTTTTATGAATGCATTTGGAAATAGCGGAGATAGGTGCTGTAAAATATAGTGGGGCGCAGAAAACTAAAGGAGGGCGGCAAAATGCAATAGCGGGGTGGGCTTCCCCGCTTAAATGGAGCAGCGAGAATACTGCAGTATACAAGCTGACTCATCTTTTATGTACCGTTAGTTGAACCGAAGATATTTTTGGTTTGACATTCACAGGCATTTGTTTTGCTGAACCAATCAAAGTTTTAGTAATATTATTTTAATAAAGATTTCAAGATGTTTCTATCTTCATCAAATGAATCGATCGCAATGATATCGCCAGCTGATAAAAAGTAGTGTTTTTTGTGTAAAGGCAGTATATATGTAATTTGGCACTCAAGATAAATTATTTAATGATAAATACTACCACTCCATTTTTTTTTTTAAGCAGTGATATCTTCCCAAAAAAATAAAAGTTGCTAATATTTTATAAAGAATTGTTAAATAAACAAATGACAGTAAGTAAAAAGCACCAATTAAGTCTGCAATTGTGAACAAAATATCAGACGAGTTAGTGGGCACAAAAGACAGAATGACAGTTCTGATCATGTGACATAAATGGGTTTTTTCAGTCTGAGATTGCCGAAACAATAATTTGTATAGTTATTATTTTTTGATTCATTGCTCAAATAAAATATAACTTTCATGTTGTGTATCATACTACAATTGGATACTGGAATGAGACACAATACAGGCTGTTGAAAATATTATTAAATTACCTTGCAGTAACAGTCGTAAAATATTGAAGTTATTCGTCATTTTCGTACACAACGTGGCTTGCTTCCTTTGATGTCCAGTGTGCAGATTAGTTGATATTTTTTTTCAGTGTGAAAAAGTGTGCATTTTGAAATAGCAGAGCTGGGTGCTGTAAAATATAGTAGTTTGTTGGAAAATAAAGAAGGGCACAGAAAAATAAGGGAGGCAGCAAAACACTAAAGCAGGGTGGCAAAATGCTTAAATGGAGCAGCGAGAATAATGCCCATAATAAAAATAAATGCTATATTTTTACCTTCTTTGGGTGGGCCCCTGCACGTGCTGTAACCTCACCGTGGTGCAGGGGTGTAACATTCTCTTTGATAATGGCCAATACAGTGCTCACACATTGAGTAAAAGTCCGTATTTATCTGTGATATTTGTGGTTTTGCACGGTTCTTTACACTGTGTTTTTGTTTAACTGTTGAATTTTTATTATTGATGTTGATCATTACTTTAAATTTGCATTTACCATAGTTTGACACCCAATAGCTGAGCCGGTGTATTTTTCGTGCTGGGGTGTTGTTAAACATCCATTCATTCATTCATTCTTTGGGTGGGATTTAGCCCAGTGGTAAAACACTTGCCTCCAGCCAGTGCACTACGACTGATATGTGCTTAATCAGTGTTCGAGATTAAACATTTTGGCCAGTATTCCAGTTGGATACTAACATTTCAAAATCTGGTATCCCACCTGAGAATTTATTATTATATGGCATCTCGGTGGGATACTGGGTTCTTGAAGTCTGGTATCCAAAATTAAATTCTGGTATCCCCGGGATATTGGGATACCGTTAATCTCGAACACTGTTAAAGGTAGAGTCAACTCAAATAAGAGATTTATATGTTGGAAAGATGCATACCCGGACCACCAACACATACTGACACTTTAACAAATGAAAAACGCGTAATTTTAGAGTTAATAAAGAACCATGATTATTCCTGCTAACTGGGCGTCAGCTCCGTCCATCTTCTCTATGCACAGTGTAAACAAATGCTCTAATTTACGACAAGGCGCTTCGCTTTCATCAACCTGACTTGTAAAACAACATAAATGACTTGATAGTATAATAAACTATTTAACTAAATATATTTCAGATTACATCAATAGAACGAAATGGAGTTTTTTCTTTTTAAAAAAATCCAAAGAAAAAATGCATACTATTAGGCCTATTGGTAGGGCACGTTCGAGCAAAAACTACCAATCAGGATACCCAAGTGATACTTTTCTTTGGGACGACGACGTAATTGGTCAGTTTTGTGATTTTAGATGGGAAAGTCTACTTAATCAAGGGTTTTACAGAATTACTTACAGTAATAAAGCAGGGCGGTTGGTAATGTCCGATTTGAGGTGTATCCGTGCTGTTATCACACAATACCCTGTGATCTTCATAAAAGAGGCACGTCTTTTAAGTGTGTCTAGACACAGTGTCTGGGGACCGTCTGAATATACACCTGCCAATCAGGAACCACAGAAATGCCATGGAAAGAAAAGACCAATTAACCAAGAAAACACTCCGATTATTGTTTTCAGTACGTGGGTTAATTTATGTACGAAACATAATACAGTTATTTCAACACTTTGACAATGGTGTTTTATTTTGTATTGAAAAATAATATATAATTGGTACTGGCTTACTAGGATGGATATAATTACAGAACATTGCGATGCATCTGCAAAAATCATGTATGTTTTGTTTCTTCAGTTCGAAGACTAATTCCTGACGTGACACGTTAAATATTACGTAACCACCAGCTCGCCAGAGGGCGTATTCACTGGGATGGTACAAAATGGCTGCGCCCGTTATATATAATAGCTGTCACATTTAACCGTTTTATTAATTAACTATACGATTATACTTGTTGATATTAAGCAATGTGCATTATATATCGTTGAATATGCATACCAGGCCAAATGCCTTGATTGTCCTCTCCTTTAATGGAGTTGGGGTAAAATTTGTGAGGTTCTTTTTTAATAATTAAACTACAGGAAGCCCGGGTGATTGCAGATTTAATAGTTGTGTTCAGGGCCAGCTCTGGCACACGTCAACGACAAATTTGCCAAAATATTTTGTCAAAATATTTGAATGTAATTATTAATATTTTGTTAAAAAATAACTGGGGTTTTGAAGTTAAAATATAATTTGATGAATGAACACCCCAGCACAAAAATACACACACATCGGCTAGTTACGTGAAATTTTCTGCACACCCTACTAGCCCAGGTGTTGCTAAAGTTAAAATATACTTTGTTATTACATGTATGATTAATATATATATATACTACTCAAAAGAATTTAAGGGTCAAAAATGTATAACCAAATAAGTTTCAGAGTGTAATAGATTGATGGTGTAAACTACACAATTTTTTTTATTTATTGTTCCATATTTACAAAAAAACACAAATAAACGTCACTGTATACAAGAAAGTCACATGACATGCTGTCAAAGTTGAAGGTTGTCAAACATGGATTTTACACATTAGAACATTCGTTTAATAGTGTGTGAATCTACCCCTGGCGCGAATACACTCGACACATCGTTGCCTCATGCTGTTGATCAGACGTCTGAAGTACTCTTGGGGAATGGCCTGCCACTCTGCCATAAGAAGTTGACCCAGATCATGAAGGTTGGCCGGAGGGGCATGGTTATCCCGAACTCTCCTGCCTAATTCGTCCCAGGCGTTCTCTATTGGGGCCAAGTCAGGCGAATATGCTGGCCAATCCATCCTGGTGATACCTTTTTGTCTGAGAAAGTCCGTTGCCACCCTTGTCAGCATTGGGAACATGGAATACACGTGCAAAGCATGCAAATGAAGCGCTTTGTGAAAAAGCAAGTTATGGGCACTTAGCAGACCTTTCGCTTTCGCCCTAATTTACGTGCAAATGTAAGCATGTTTTCGCCATTAGAACTAGTCGACAGTGTCAATGACAGTGGATTTTAATTCATTTATGGGTTGCTTAGACCCACTTTCGTCAAAATGGAACAATACCATGCGTGACATTATGGTCTAGCTAATATAATTGACATTCAGAAAATAATGTTGAAAATATTGTCTGACCCTTAAATTCTTTTGAGTAGTATATATACACACTTGTTTGTAATAGGTAATTTTTTTATGTGCTTGGGTGTCATTTTAAACAATCATTCAACATTCATTCATGCATTCTGTTTTTGTTTTCAGGTGGAGGTGGAAAGCGGAAAGGAAAAAGCAAAAAATGGAAACAAATCTTGAAATTTCCACATATATCACAGTGCATAGACATGAAGTCAAAATTACGTAAGTTTAATTAAATTGTTTCTTAAATTGAGAGCAACTATTATTATATTTGATTAAATTTTGCTAGCAAGTGAGATGACCTCAAAATTGCTGTAGCCAGGGGTAGCTCTACTGCTTGCTGCATTCACCTATTTCGACTGTTAATATTTTATTTTACTTTGGAGAAATATCTTTTGCAATCATTGAAATTTAATAATCGCGAAATTTTTTATTCTAATTGAATCTAAATATAAAGTAAAATTTGATTGACTAATCAAATCCATTTGTGACACTTAAACCAGCATTAATGTGTCAGAAATTTTGGGGATTGCCTAAGAACCTATTTACATTTTTATATGCTACTTCTTGCTGTTTAGTTGGACCAGTTGCCAACACTAGTCATTGATCTAACAGGGCTCGAACTTAACGACGGCACCGGCGACAATTGCTGTTGTTGAGATATAAACTGCTGCAGGTTGGGAACATCACCGACGGCACAATAGTTTTGTCGGTAATGTACCTTAATGATGGCAAAATGTTTACAACTTGTGTACATTAGATGTCAGTAGATAACATTAGTACATTTAAAATATATGTCAACATACATTAAAATAACCTTTCAGTCTTATTTATTTGCTGCAAAAGTTTTTTTGTTTCCAATTGCCATGGGCAGGCTTTAAATTGACACCGGTGGCCAGTGACAATTTTGTTTTTAAATTGCCGTGGGAGACAAATTCTGAAGTTGGAGCCCTGATCTAACTGTAGTGGTTGTTTGTTTACAGAGATGACTTACACCGTTTGCCAATGCTGGTCATTGATCTAACTGTAGTGGTTGTTTGTTTCAGAGATGACTTAAATCGTTTGCCAATGCTGGTCATTGATCTAATTGTAGTGGTTGTTTGTTACAGAGATGACTTACATCGTTTGCCAATGCTGGTCATTGATCTAAATGTAGTGGTCCTTTCTTACAGAGATGACTTACATCGTTTGCCAATGCTGGTCATTGATCTAATTGTAGTGGTCGTTTGTTACAGAGATGACTTACATCGTTTGCCAATGCTGGTCATTGATCTAATTGTAGTGGTCGTTTGTTACAGAGATGACTTACACCGTTTGCCAATGCTGGTCATTGATCTAATTGTAGTGGTCCGTTTGTTACAGAGATGACTTACATCGTTTGCCAATGCTGGTCATTGAGCTAATTGTAGTGGTTGTTTGTTACAGAGATGACTTACATCGTTTGCCAATGCTGGTTATTGATCTAATTGTAGTGGTTATTGATCTAATTGTAGTGGTTGTTTGTTTCAGAGATGACTTACACCGTTTGCCAATGCTGGTCATTGATCTAATTGTAGTGGTTGTTTGTTACAGAGATGACTTACAAGAACATGGTTGAGCAGCAACCGGTTGGCCGAGAGTTGTTCCGACAGTTCTGTGACACAAAATCAGAATGGTCTCGTCTAATCAAGTTCATGGACACTGTGGTAAGTATTTTATTTACTTCCAAGAAAAAGGTTTAAAGACACCATAGCAGAAGTTACTCTGTGGCGATTGGTTTTCAGTACATTTTAATTGTGACATTTCGTCAGCTAGTGAAGTTGATAAATCTATTTACAACACAGGAGCTATTTGTACGAAATAGGAGCATATGATTGTTTATCTGTATCTACCCCGTCTCCCCCCACCCCCACCCCCACCCCAAATAGAACATTGTTTGAAATTGACAGCCGGCAGGCACTAAATGCCGCTCAAAATGCACAATAATGCCTTTTGATAATTAGTTTTCACAAACACATTTTGCTTTCCATCTTTTTTTTTGATAATAGTTTCTCCCATCCATAGTTAAGCAAGACCGCCCATAGGGAATGTATTGATCTGATGTCATTGCGTTTGGGATGAGATTTATGTCAGTCGGTTGAGGTGCTTGCGTCGAAGGGTCGAACCACCTCAGTGGATACATTCAACTGACTGGGTTTTCTCTCGTTTCAACCAGTGTACCACAACTTGTCAATGGCCGTGGTATGTACTTTCTTGTCTATGAGAAAGTGCATATAAAAGATCCATTGATGCTAATGCAGGGCTAGCTCTGGCACTCGCCATATTTGCCACTTGCAAATTTTGAAAGCAGTTGGCAAATTTTAGTTTAGTTTGGCGAAATAATTTGATGTAATAATTGACATTTTTTAGAAAATATCTGACAATTTTTGTCATTTTTGAAGTCTAACAAACAATTTTGCAAATTGTTTTGCTCACCCACAGCTAGCCCTGCTAATGGGAAAATGTAGCTGGTTTCCTTTGATGATTATGAGTCTGCGTTTAACGTGTCATTGGTCGGTAATATATATGATGTCACATTAATGCAAGTTGGTTATGAAACAACAATTTTAGAATGATATTTTGTTACTAAAACCATCATTATAAAAGCTATCTTGTTAATTTGTAGTTACAGACAGGGCAAAAGTACTAGTGTAGTTTATTTATAATATAATTAAATGGTCAAATAATGAAGTTAATTTTTCAGCCATCTTTGTTTGTTTGTGTAAAATAATGGTTTATTTATCGAATGGATGGGAGAAAGAGACTCCATATGCGGTTATGTGGGATAGAAAAAGTGGGACTCTACAAGCATTGTTCGGGTCAAACATTTTACTATCTCTGGTGTACATTTTCTGTCCCACATGACCACATATAATGGAATCTCTTAATGTTATATAATCAAGAATTTTTTTTTTTTTAGAAGCAACATTAGTATAATTTTATATTTTTTAATTCACTTTTGCCTCAAGTCTTCCACATTGCTGTTAAAAAGGTTACAGTACAAATCTAATAAAATATGGCCTGCTAGAAATAAGACAGGGTGGATGAAGGTAGGGTTGAAATAGTCTGAAAAATTAGGATCTCTAAAATGTATTTTTGATCATTATGAAATTAAATTATATTTTTTCAGAATCATGAGCTAAATGCAGATAATATACTACATCTGTCTTAACAAAAAAAAAAACCCTGTAATTTATGAGGTGGTTTTAGCAGGTGAATTTTTATTTCGCCTGCTACGTCTAAATAATGAGACTACTTTTTGCAAGCTGCTCTTTCAAATCCTGGTATGAGACTACCATGGTTCTCAATTTTTAATATTTCTTTCCATCTTAAAATCTGAATTCTAAGCAAAAATTGCCTTGCACTCCATAAAATTAATTTTGAGCCTTCCATGCCAAAGCATTTATCAATGGTGGGGAGGGATGTGTTGTAGGGTTCATCCCCATCGGTAATCATAGTGTTTTAATTGATTTATTTTTTCCTCCTTCCAACCATTACACCACAGCTGGTCAAAGGCCGTGGTATGTGCTTTCCTGTCTATGTCAAAGTGGATATAAAAGATCCCTAGCTGCATTAGAAAAAAATGTATGGGGTTTCTGTGATGACTACATGTTAGAATTACCAAATGTTTGAAATCCAGTAGCCGATTATTAATTAATTAATGTGCTCTAGTGGTGTTGTTAAACAAAACAAACTTGTTTTTGGTGTAGTAAGACTGGTATGCACAGACATGTCTGTGAGAAAGTGCATATAATGAATCACTTCCTGCTCCTCACCATTTGTGAAGCAACAGGTTTCCTCTTTCGTACTCTCAACTAAGTGTCACATAATAACCATGGTTATATTACTTCCTTTTCCTTTGATGCTGGGTGTGGACTGTTTGCTACAACACACTCATACAGTGTGCATAGTGTTTTTTCCTTCATTCAAGTATGAATGGAAAAATACTTTGTCACTCCTTAACTTGAAATTATATATACCGTATATCTTCGCCTGTAAGTCGATCTCGGCTATAAGTTGAGCCCCTAATTTCAAGCCCTGAAAACATTTTTTTTATTGACCCGTTTATAAGTCGACCCATGAAAAACAACTTATAAATATTGAAGTATTTCTTATTTTCAGCACATAAGAACAATAATGTACAATATCTGAACAAAAGAAAATTATTTTACAAACTTTGTTTTTCACGTTTTGTACATCGCAACATTCCAATCAAACTACATAGCACCAAAACGAAATATTCCCTTAGTAGAGAATGAAAGCTGTTTGACTGTTACTATATGGCACTGTACAGCATGGTTTTGTGCAAAGACAACAACTTTATTTATAAACACTGACAACAGATCACTACGATAAAACTGAAAGTACATGTATCATCGGTTAATCACATGTTTTGCTGCCATATATACATGTAAGGAGGATAACTCTGGAAAGTACACTGGTTTTTGTACCAAATGATGTGTGTCCCTATTGCTCTAGTGAACTGCAGAGATCAGTCTATTTTACGGGAAAGCTCAGTAATATTCATGAAGTTAATCACTGACAAAACATTGTTTGAACAACCATTAATGCCAGTGACCAGATTTCAAAATAAACTAAGGCAACAGGTAGTTAGTATTGTTTACATTTTTGCTATTAGTGATGACTGTTATTTTAACTAAGTGGACTGTTCTCTTGGCAAGTGAGAGATCGCATGCCTTTTTGCAGAACCGAAACCGTTCTAATCCCAAAAAAAAGAAGGTTATACAAAATAAATGTGTCAAATTAACATATTTGAGTATAAATACAGGGCATACTTCAACAATAAAACTCGTAAAATAATCCCCAAAACGGTAATATTTTTGGGTGAAATTTTTTTACCCTCTTATAAGTCGACCCCCTAAGTTATAAAATAATTTTTGGGTAAAAAAAATTCGACTTATAGGCGAAGATATACGGTATACATAGAGGCTATAATTAAAGTGTGTTTTGGTATTGTCAATATCATATTTTATAGCAGGGAACATTTTGTATTTAAAATTTTTATTAGTGACAGTTGGCAATCGATTGAAAATTGAGTAGCATCTATTATTCAACATTTTAGAATTGTGTAATGATCTTTGAAATTTGCATAGTGAATCGTGACACGATAGTGAACAGAATGTTCTCTGTAAAGGCCTCTGAAAATTGCAAGAATGTTTATTTCATTCATGAAATGTGCATGCAAATCTGTTTGTATAACATTACCAGGCTGTGAATTTAGCAGTATAGTGTGTTTCCACGAATCCCAGATTTTGGGTGAGACGAGTAAGATTATGAGATGGAATCCCAGAGATCTATATTACTTAATGTTTACAATTCTGACACTTTGATGTGATCTAATTAAAAGATAAACACTGAACTGGCATGTCACTGCGGACTGAATATGATAAATTGTCATCCCATTACAACTCCTTTGTTCTTGATTGTGCACGTCTCATTCATGTGTTAACTGTTAAGTCAGTTTCAGTCAACAAATACTGCGACTGGTATAAATGAATCTTACAGCACGTTGTCAAACAAAACAAAGAATAAACCAATCATTCAGATATACTTAAAATCCAGAGTTGCAAACATGTCAACAGTAAGTAAATTGTTGTGGACACTAATTGCATGGATTGATGACCTGATTAATTTGCAGTTATCAAATTCTGCAATTCTTCACATCTGAGTTGCGTGATCACACTCAAGTGCATTTTTTAACATTCACCTAAAAGACACAAATGTATAATAATGTTAACAGCACTCCTTCTGCTAGTTGTTTGAGTAGAAGCTGGTTTAGCCCTGGTGTTTGGTACATTCTTGAGTTATTAATCCCTCCCCGGTCCAGCTGGAGGGGACTATAGATTTCATGTCTGTCTGTCCCACATATAGTTTTTCAGGGTGTTTTTTTTTTTTTTTTTTTTTTTTTTTTTTTTTTTTTTTTTTTTTTGCAATGCCTTGAGAAATTTAGCTAAAATTTTGTGTATAGCTTTATCATGCACTGTTACAGATCAAGTTTGACTTTTATGGTGATAACTCATTTTTGACAAGAGTTTTGACACACAAACTTAGGACATAATGGGCCATAGGATTTCGAATTTTATGGGAAACACTATTTCGGTTCAGTGCCTTGTGATCATGGGAACCCATTGGAAACTGTTTTTAGGTTCCGTTGAATAGTCTTGAATAGTCTTATTTGATATAATCATGGGAAACAAAATTTCATTTCCGTGATTTTACTGCATATAAAAGATTCACTGGGATGGTACAAAATGGCTGTGCCAGTTACATATACTAGCCATCACATTTAAACATTTTATTAATTAACTATACTATTATACATGTTAATTTTAAGCAACAAACCGGCCTCGGTGGCGTCGTGGCAGGCCATCGGTCTACAGGCTGGTAGGTACTGGGTTCGGATCCCAGTCGAGGCATGGGATTTTTAATCGAGATACCGACTCCAAACCCTGAGTGAGTGCTCCGCAAGGCTCAGTGGGTAGGTGTAAACCACTTGCACCGACCAGTGATCCATAACTGGTTCAACAAAGGCCATGGTTTGTGCTATCCTGCCTGTGGGAAGCGCAAATAAAAGATCCCTTGCTGCCTGTCGTAAAAAGAGTAGCCTATGTGGCGACAGCGGGTTTCCTCTAAAAACAGTGTCAGAATGACCATATGTTTGACGTCCAATAGCCGATGATAAGATAAAAAATCAATGTGCTCTAGCGGCGTCGTTAAATAAAACAAACTTTACTTTTAAGCAACAATGTGCATTATATATCGGTGAATATGCTTACCAGGCCAAATGCCTTAATTATTCCTTCCTTTAAGCTCTGCTAAACAACAAAGCATCCTCTTTGTAAGATCGCAAAGTTGTGAGAGTTTAGTGAATTAGGCCCCAGGTGACTATAAAAGTCCTGTAATTTACAGTAAAAAGTGCTTGAATTTCACTTTCCAAATATGAACTTTGTAGCTGTGTCCATATGTTTTATTTACTATTGTCTGGGTTTTTTGTTGCCTTTAATTTAAGGCTGTTCCTAATCATATATGTATATCGGGCCCTAATCTAGAATTGAAAAAGTAAGACTTCTATCTTCCCAGAAAAAAAGGGGCGAAGTTTGATAAAGATTGGCGATGTGAACGTTTATTAGAGGGGATGATTTTCCATTTCAGATTTTGCAAATTCAGTTTTTTTCTGTTTTTGTGATTTCAGTTAGTGTCATGCTTTATTTAATATAAACTATATCCATTTGTTTTATTGTTCCAGCTCTGAGCTGGTTTGCTATTGCTATTTTTTAAATACATGTAAACATTTTTGTTGAAACAAACTTTAAAAAAAAGAAGTTTAAAAGTAATGTGTACTTACCACTAATAAAGACAAAAAAGTGATATACCATATTTTCTGGCCTATTACACGCACTGGGTTATAAACCACACCACTTGGTTATAGACAAAGTTCTGACCTTTGTCCACACCTTTAAATAAACCGCATTTAAAACAAAGCCACAAACTTAATTACAGTTAGTTATTGTTTGTATTTAATAATAATAAAGAGATCCATTCTCCTTCAAATTCAAACAATAAATAATTGTTCATTGTCAAGCTTTCAGTTTCATTTCATCTAATGGATTATGGGTAAGTTTCGTAAACAAAACACACCGTTGACAAAGCCACTATTTTCACGAAAATATGAACAAGGACTTGGTAATGCATTGTTCGTAATCTCACATTAGTTGCCAAAAAAAAAAAAAATTAGAACATTTTATTTGTTCCAGTATGATTACAAAGTTGGAACCCCCCCTCCCAAAAAAAAAAAAAGTGCACAAGTAAGAATTACTAGTATTCACTCGATTACACGTTTCTCTGTAACCTAACTAGCGTGCCGTGTGCACAAATTACATATTCAGACGAGGTCAGGTCAAGCTTGATATATAGACCAGTGGCAGTGAACCGAAACTAAGCATGGTCCTATCGATCGTTTACATTTTCGACGTTGTTTTATAACTTAAACGACGGCCTTTTAAAGAAAATATTTGCCTAGAAGTATAGGCTATATTCAGAGCCGGTTTAAGGATCCGCGGGGCCTGTAGCACAAATAACAGAGGAGGCACAATTCCCAAGATATATATTTTGCAACCCCCTTGGGGAGAGGGGGAACATGACCTGGGAAAAATAAATGTACACAATGCCTGACTCCAGGACCCCCTGAAGCGTGCTACATGTGCTACTAGAATAAACCAGTAAGAAGAAAAGTAAAATGCTATTTTTGTTTGCAATTTAGAAAACAATCGGTTCAGAAATAAATAACTTGTAATAAATTCCATAGCATGAAAAAGGCGTTCCCCGTGGGAGGACTATAAATGTGAATTGCTTCTCTACAGATTAATGAATATGCCCGAAGTTTTACGAAATTACGTTGTGTAAATCGGTTATGCTTACGAATCGTAATCAGTATTATTAAAAAGAACGTGCTAGAAATCTTATATAATCAACATTCTAAAATTGTATTAGTACATGTTTATTTTTATATTTCAAGTTAACTTTCACGGTGTAAAGTGACAGAGGTAAACAGTCGCATGCTTTGTTGCAAGCTTACAGCAATTAAGCATAACTTCTGAGAATGAAGTTCTGAAAGTGTTTAGGCATACAGTGCGCTACACAAAAGTTGGCATACAAAAACACTGCGTATATTATCAATATTAAATCTTAAAACTACAAAAAATATTTATAATGGTGTTTGAACCAGAAATAAAACTTTTGAAGGTTATTTTTAAACAATTGCGAATTCCATTTCAGTTACTAAATTCCGCGATTCTGTCTGTTTTTCCGTGATCGCGCAAAATCATCCCCTCTAGTTTATTGTTGCATTTCGTAACGTTTCGGCAGTTTCCGCGTTTAATTAGAAAAAATAATAATTTTACACTCGGTTTTAATTGATATAAAATACTGCTTTCGGTAATAAAGTAAAAACAAGACAGTTGTATATTTCATTAAAAACATGATATTATTAAGTAGTTGATACTGTGTTGTTATATTAAAATTAAAGTATTAATTAGTGTTTCCTGGCATTACTGAAATGAATGTGGCCAAAGATTAACAACGCTTGACTGGTCACAGCACACTTTGCGATACGCCCATTTTACAGGTGTATCTGAAGAATGTCAACATTAGACGGCAGACCTGTCAACCCTCCCGGATTCCGCGGGAGTCTCCCGGTATTTGATCAAATCTCCTTTCCCCTGTGCGGGAGACAGTTTCTCCTGTTAAATGACATTTTTGTAAGCATAAAAAAAAAATCGATCCTCTTTTGTCAAAATAACAGAAGGGAAGTAACTCTGCCTTTTTTTCTCATTCGGAAAATGTCGACTACTTTCGGTTTCCGAGAATGTAACAGGCCGAATTGTCCCGACTGTTTAACCTTTGCCGAAGTGAGAATTGTGGGATAGCCTATTTATATTGTTAAAAAAGCACATGGAGTTTATAAAATGATGTGTTATTATAATGTTTGTTGTCATCGTAATGGCTACGAAGCGTGTTGCCGCTAATTAAATAGGCTGTGTATTGACATTCAGTGTTGCCATATAAAAAAAAAAAACTATCCAATTTAGTTCCAATAGCCGATGATAAGATTAAAAATCAATGTGCTCTAGTGGCGTCGTTAAATAAAACAAACTTTACTTTTAATAACACCTCTGAAATTGTAAAATGTCTTCCCACTGGATTACATAATGCAACTATGACAAATCTGAGTTGACAGCGATACACACGATGCATGTTAAAATCACATGTCACAGCAAGACAACGAAAAGACCAATTAGCTGTATAAACATACTTGTGTCAGTTAATTTTGTATGTTTGTGCGGTAAAATGTTGATTATAAGGGTACACTTCAAGAAATTATTTTTGTACAATTAAAAACTTTGTACATAAAGTTACTCACGGAAATGGGTATAATTCCGGTATATTTCACACGATGTCCGTAATGAGGTTTTACTTATGATTAATGAAAATACAATGTTTAAATCAGTACCATGCCACCGTTCCTCATTATAGTAAAAACTGAATATTAATTTATAAGATTTATATAAATTTGTCTTTGGTACTTAGGTACACTAACCACAAATGATAATGTAACGCAACCTGTAAGGCTGTAAGTGTAATACCGTAAATGTACTAATTAATTTATTTTTTTTCTTGTTCATGTTCTTAACATTTTTGGATAAAATATTTTTTTTTTTTTAAATATGTATTAAATCATAATAATATTTAAACTTAAAAAAAAAATAAAAAAAAATAATAATAATTTTTTTTTTTTTTTTTTAATGCCAAGATCTAAAGTTAAGAAGTATATATGACATTATAAAGTATTCATATAACTTATTGTAATAATGTTTTTTTTAAATCTTGCGATTTTGGGTTAAATTGTGTGAATTTAAAAAATCTCCTGCTTTTTGACCAAATCTCCTGCTTTTTCAACACACACCTCCTGCTTTCTCTTGACTAAAGGTTGACAGGTCTGTTAGACGGCGATATATATTTAATCTCTTCACAGAAGAAACTGGCATGAGTATTAACATTTGTTGGTTGATTTTGATAATACATTGAACAAAATAAAACATTGCATCAAATCAGTCGCACATTACAATAATGCACGTGCGCAGAAACCATTTTTCCATTAATATGCAGGTTCACGATTACTCAAGGATACAGTCGGGCACCAAAGTAATAACACTGTCCGACATACGGCGACAAGGTGCCAAGTAAGCTATGACAACAAACAAGTTGGGGATCTTGACTACGTACATGTATAATAATAATTACTTTATCATTAAAATATCGCACTGTACCTTTAGCCCATTTGAGAAAAGCATGTGGTTGTATTTACTGAATGCAAAGAGATGTATACTATTACCAGTAAGCATGAAAAATAGGTGGCAGTATTGGAAGCAATAGCCAACAAAAATTGCCGTCTTCACCGGTGGTTAAAAACTGTACCTAATGTTGAACACTACTCTAGTACACCTCTAGAGCTAGCTCTGGCACTCGCTAAATTCGCAAACTACGCATTTTATAAACATTTGGCAAATTGTATTTTAATTTGGCTAGATAGTTTCATCTAATATTAATAATTGATATTTTATGAGAAAATTAGTTGATTTCTTCAATTTTTAATAATTGTCTGCTTGCCCTGAGTACATGTATGTAAACAGAAATATTGGTCATTGCAAAATAAGTTGTTTGTAAAATAGTTGCAGGCAGCTGTCAGCTACAAGTATATTTTGTTTCCATACACTCCAGTCTTTTCACACTCGACAAGCTGGCCTGACAGCCTGCAGTTGTACAGGAGCAGTGATGCACACTTAATGTTACATTTCACACCATCTTGTCCCGCATCGGGCTGCATGTCTATTGACTTGTTTAATGAAGCATCTTCAAATAATGCAGCTGAAGTTGGTACATAACCAATGGTGCATTCATATTAGCTCTAGGACTGTCATTGACGAACACGTTTCAAGTTACATTGGTAAAATTTGACTTAAAATAGAATTATTTCATATTGGTATCACAGGCTGCAAATTTTGCAGGTTTCCTTGCATCCATCTATGCTAGGGTGGGATTTAGATGAGTCAATTGCCCTTTCGTCTGAGGTGCTTGTGTCACATGATCGAACCATTTCAGTGGATCCATTCAACTGATTGGGTTTTTTTCTTGTTCCAACCAGTGCACCTCAACTGGTCAAAAGCTGTGGTATGTGCTTTCCTCTCTGTGGCAAAGTGCATATATAAAAGATTCCTTGCTGGTAATGGAAAAATGAAGCAGGTTTCCTTTGATGACTAAGTGTCAGAATTACCAAATGTTTGACATCCACTAGCCAGTGTTTCTGTCAGTCAGAAAGAAATTTTGGGTATGGCACTATGAAATATATTGAATATTTACAATGTTTGTGCTGAACACAACTACAGTTGATTGGGGTTATGGGGGGAGGAAAATGGGTATGGGTTATGGTTAATAAAATCATACAGTCATTAATTTTGTCAAATGGTCAACTTTAAAAAAAAAAAAAATATGTGAAAACATTTGGGCATGGTGCCATATTTATTTTACCCTCTAGCAGAAACTGATAGCTGGTGATTATCAGTGTACTCTAGTGGTGTTATTAAACAAAACAAACAAACAAACAAACAAACAAACCATCTCTCGTAGATTTTTGGTTAGAAAAGAAACATTATAAGATACAATTCCAAAATATGTAGAGTTTCTACATGTACATCATGTTTACAATTTCAGTGGAATCCTTTTAAAATAAATAAATAAAATTCAGAAGTAAAAAAAATCCCCAAATTTGTTGCCTTAACTGTGTCAAAAGTCTTGTTTTATTGTACCGCTCATTGTGGGTAGCTCATTGTGGGGCAGTACTACGTGTACATGTAATTCGTAGGATCTGTCACTCGCGAGGAGTTCTGACGGGTACATCAAAGGCCATGTTTTTTGTCACAGATCCCATATTGTTGTTACAAAAAAAACAATGACATAACCGTGTTATTCTACATTAGGAACAATATATATTTATTATTTGTCAGTAATGTTGAACTCATTGTTGGTATTTGTACTTGGATCTGTTCTCCCAAAATAAATAATTACTGTTAAACGACATATCGTCACATCTTGATGTATTCTTATGACATGTTGGTCCAACTTGATTAATTACAATTATCAAATGTTTGACATCCTATAGCCATTGATTGATATATCAATATGCTTTGTGGTGGTGTACAAATCAAACCTAATATCTTTGCTGCTGTACATACCCCATAATATAACTGTAGTACAGACTGACCTGTGTTAACAGGAAACTGTTGTACAACACTTGCAATTCTCCCATGTATAAATTATTGAATACAGTACACATTGATTTTTCTTAAGTAGAAAACTTAGGAGCCTACCATTGTTGTTTTCCCATGTAATATAAAAGAGACCTGTATGTTTAAACAGAAAACTACACATATTCCACCTTGCTATTTTTCTAACATACATGCATTCAGACACTAATCTAGAATTGAAAAAGTAGAAGTGATTTCTACATTCCCAGAAAAAGTAGAGATGTTTGATAAAAATAGTTGAAGTGTGAACCATGTTCTGTGTTCATTCAGAAAGGTTCTGAATTATATGCTAGGGCACAAAGCAGTGTTTTATATTTACTCGCCAACTGACTAGTGAATGGAAAAACCCACTAGCCATCTTAAGATTGTTACTGGCCAGGCAACATATCAAGTACATGTATTAGTATTTAATAAAAGTATTAAAGAACTTTAAACACCAGCCTGTAGCAATGCAATTGGCTGTGTTAAGTTTAACCTTTAGTTTTGTGACAGTATTTTCATCTGACTTCAGTGGCTGGCTTCAGTGTTAAAGGGACATACCCTAGTTTTTAAACGCTAAGGTATTTATTTTTTACTATTAGAGCCGTTTTTTGATAACTTAAATCATACTTTACTTAAAATTTATTGTTTAGATTATTTATTTCCGATCATTCGAAGTGTTTTTGGTCATTCTGGTGTTTTTAATATCACAAAATGCATTTCTCATATTTCTAAAAACGCATGTGCATCTGAGAAGTAACAGTAATGGAGTCAAGTTTTAGTCTTATTTTTAAAGGATATTTTATCATTTCAAAGTCACAGACTCATGTTTCACTCAATTGTAACTTTACCCAAATGTGTTACAGGCAGGCCTTTCCCCAGGATTTCTTTAAGGCGCTTACATTTTTAGCATCAGTATGACACAAATCAAGCCACAATAAGTGGGTAGTGGGTTGAAATTTCAGCGTCGTGTTAATTGCTTGTTGTGATTTTTGCTTGTAAAATACCTAGGCTAAGAATGCTGACTTCACAGTAGATTCTATTTATATTTAAAAAAAACAAAAAACCCTCAATAAAATTAAAATTTACGGTCTTTTTAAAATCCAGCTAACTTATTAAATGTCACCTCACAGTCTTACAAATATATATCTAACATTATCTAAAATATATATATGATTATTGTAAACTAATTCAGTGTACGTTTAAATGCAATTTGTATAAATACTGCATATTCATTTTCTGCGATCGCGATTGCGATCAGCATGCGTGCTATCGACCACAGGTACAAAATTAACAAAGACAAAGGAAATACATGAAACTGCCATTAGGTATTCATTGATGCAAACAACTATTGTTTCTCAATTGTTCAATGTCCGCAACGATGTCTCTTGACACGTGGGTGACAGCTGACTCTGAAGTGTGACGTATATTTGCGTCGAGACCCCTCCGCAGTTCATTCTAACGTTCGCGAAATATTCGATTGGTGTCTGTCGTGTATATTTGGTTTAACGTGAAGCGCACAAACCAGTGTAGCGAACGTTTTGTTTTCTCTCGGTCTGGCTGAACTCGGCACTTGGAATATGTGTATTCAAACCGACACGCATTGTCGGTTTGTTTTTATTACTTTGGGTCAAAGACTTTACAAAGTTAAAATAAAAAGTTACAGATCTTCCAGACATTGAATCACCGTCATATTGCTGTCGTACATGTCAAATGCATGCCGTTAAAATTAATAACCATGATTATTAAAATAAGCAAACATCATAAGGCCTACGCTATATTCTGGATTTTCTCGTTACCAGTCGCGAGATCGCTATTACGCTAATTGAATATTTGGTATTATTATTATGTGTGAGGTGTCATATAGATTATGTAACCGTTTGTTCACTACAGAAGGTAGGAAATGGTTTAGCCAAAACTTTAGCCATTTTCAAATTTTATTAGCCTTTTTTTTTTTTTTTTACATAATTTTTAATTAGCCATTGGCTAATTTGGCTGCCGACAGCGCGAGCCCTGGATGTTCAGTGTGTAGGTCTTTTGGGAAGGAGGTGTTAGGATAGAAATGATTGATTGCCAACTTAAGTATACTTTTAAAAAGTGCTTCACCTATCCTTTATTCAGTTAAATAGTACAGTTGATTCTGTCAATGGGCATCTTCTTTGATCAGCCATGAAGCTTGATTGCGCGGCATGGGAATCCTATTATGTGTAAGGGCCTTCCTGACGGATTAGCGGTCCCAGTAGATGTGGTAAAATTACAAAACACCAATTGTGAGCAGACGACTGGTCCATTGTTAAGTAGTTAGGAAGTGTTTTACCTGTCATAGTGATTAGGTGTGCTTGGTATACTGGTACACAAGTTGTTTGCAAGAGGTAGTCGACTGACACGCTCGTACTTGTGATAATTGTTTTTCTAAAGCACTTCAAATCAAGGCGTAGCGGCAATTGATTTAAAAGCGCTTATTTATGGACCAAGGCATGTCGGGCCGCTACGCCTAACGGCCCTGGGGAAACCCCTGACAGGTTTGTAGATTAACTATACTTAGTGTGCATTTTCATGGGCTGAAACTAGGGTCTGTCCCTTTAAGTTCAGAATATAGTCACAGCACCATATTTGACCACGACTCACCATGTGAAGTGTGTACAAATGTTTTCATGTTTAAATTTGTTACATCCACCAACAAAGTCAGAAGTACCTGCTTAACTGACACCTATTCACAATACATGTGATTTGCATTTTTATCGTATCTCAGAAATTCGAAATCTAATAACCAGGAAAAAAGAAATGTTTTATTTAACAACGCACTCAACACATTTTATTTACGGTTATATGGCGTCAGACATATGGTTAAGGACCACACAGATTTTGAGAGGAAACCCGCTGTCGCCACTACATGGGCTACTCTTCCGATTAGCAGCAAGGGATCTTTTATTTGCGCTTCCCACAGGCAGGATAGCACAAACCATGGCCTTTGTTGAACCAGTTATGGATCACTAGTCGGTGCAAGTGGTTTACACCTACCCATTGAGCCTTGCGGAGCACTCACTCAGGGTTTGGAGTCGGTATCTGGATTAAAAATCCCATGCCTCGACTGGGATGCGAACCCAGTACCTACCAGCCTGTAGACCGATGGCCTGCCACGACGCCACCGAGGCCGGTCTAATAACCAGGATTCACGAAATGAATGCACTGGTTGAACTCTTGTTTTTTTGTTTTTTTTCCACATCTGGTTGACCACCAGAATCATCCTCTGAAACGTGTTTACAGAATCACAGGCGCAACAGAATTAATATAGAAATATGTGGTTATAGTTGCATGGCTGTTAACTGTCCGTCGTGAGACGGATTTCCGTCGTCAGAGAAATTGTGGAAATTCTTTTTTCAGTAATTCTTTTTTTTTTTTTTTTTTTTAATGAGAATCACTTAGGCCGTTTTCGGTTTCTGTAATGTCAACCCAATCACTTTGGCCATTTCCTTTGCCCCACTGACCCCCTTTAGGTACCCATCGGATGGGTATAATCTACCATACATTTAGGGGCCGGTGAACGGCCCCATTCCCCAAATGTAAATTCCCAATCCAATATTAAACCTTTTCCCAATTACGACCCAACGGTTTCCCAATAAAGATTCCCAAAGTTGCTCTTATTGTGAACACTTGGAACTCATAAAAATGTTTACAAATTTAGCTTTTGTTTTGGTTTTCTGATTGATTACGAACACGTGACGAACAAGTCTGACCTGGATATGCAAATTAGGTGTATCTTGTTTTGATACAGTCTGTTGTGTCGTAGTTTTTAGTAATAATGCTTACATTGTCTGATATAATACAGTTTTGGTAGAAGAATACAACTTTTTGTTTTAATTCATCCATTTGCGTTAACACATATTTGGGATCTATCGCAACACATCCAGTACGCTATTTACATAGTCCGAACAGACGTAGAAAGTAAAGTATTGACTTAATGTGCACTCTGCACTGTCATTTGCTGTGCTATTTTAAGCAGATGATCTTATTTTGTAAAAAGGTGTGTACATATGTTTCGTTTAGTTTTAAAATATTTCATTATTTTCTTTTATTTTTTAAAAATCATTTTGGTATGGTTTTTGTAATTAAAAAAACAACAACGTTACTACAGTAGTTGTAAATTAAGTGAAAAAAACCCTTTAATTTAAATGTGCTACTCACTCCCTTTGAAGTAATGGCCGTACCCGATGTCACATCATGTGACGAACAGCACGTGCGAGTTTGAACACTGTTACAATGTAATAGTTCTGCTGGGAGATTATTAGATTGCCTTATTATAGATATTGAAACTTAATAAAGTTGATCCGGTAAAATATAACATTTACTGACCAGCGGTATGTTACTTCTTTATTATTTACGATTGAATAATGGGTCATTCGAGAACTACGCAACGTACACTGAGGAGAGTGGGAATTATGGGATGTGTGACAAAACTTAATTGGGGGTTGGGGTTGGGGGTGGTTATTGTGCAACGTAAAGTTAATTCATAAAGTAAAATGCAACCAGTCATTGCCATTTTATGTTAATATATATGTATTACTAAAGACCCCAAAGTAAAATATGACACGGTCACAAAACGTTATAAGGGGAGGGGGGTATTAAAACTGCAAGATTTTGCGTTACGTATTGTTAAATGGACACAAAGATCAACAAAGGACTATTCCATATTAGCGTATTACAGTATCAGACATTGGCTTTTACCCCAATTTTTAACGACCCCAGCCCCCTCCCATAATGAATTTGCAATAGCACAAGGGCCACCCGATGTAAATGTATTTGAATATTTGATTTGCCGTCCATTAGCTGGCGGTAAAGCCTAAATAAATAATATCAGGTAATAATGGAAACTTAAAAAAAATGCCCGTAGGTTATGAAAGAACACCCCAACAAATGTCAGCCTAATAGGACTATTTCCATTAATATAGGTTCACTGCAGGACCCATCAAATTAATGTTTTTGTCCAATAAAAAAACAAAAACATGGTGTGGGATGGGAGAAATACATGTTTAAAGTGGACTACAATTGTCATATAAAACATTACCATTTTGAATGCCCTGTACCTTGAAATTTCAGTCACAACATTTTACTTTTATTAACAGCCATGTAGTTGCAGATTTCTTTTTTCCAGTCGACATATCTGCTAAAAAGATCTGTCTCCAAAGCTTCAGGTTTTAGTACCGGTATTTTTTTTCTACTTTAATTTTCAGGTACTGTAAACCGATTTTTAATTGGTTTACACGATTCCGACAAGTGTACTGACGGCTACGTTTATTGAAACTAGGACTGATTTTATTTATTTATTTTTGTTCACGGTATGCTATCGTTACCAACAATATAGTAAAAGAAAAGAAAAATTCTCAAGAGTTTTTTTAATTTATTTAACATATTCCCGCCATGTAACAAACAAACTGACTCCGAAGAGATTGGTCTATGGCTTTGTGAGAGCTCAGTTACAATCGGAATATCCCGAAATGTCACGGGGCTTTTCGATTGTGGTTAATCAAGTGCATTCAGAACACCTCGATCATCAAATTGACCAAAGAGCTCTGAGTGTGATATCGGAATACTTCGACTATCTAAAATGCAGAAATTTTAATTTACAGTTTCGATTGTCAATACATGTGTTGTCTGACTGATACAAAATGTGTTGCAGTGACAGCTTGAGTTGATGATGACAAGATAATCTACTTGCCAAAAGTTTTTCATATTTAAATTGCCATAACAGAATTTTACTTGCATATGCAAGTGAAACACTCGCAGTATTGCACCCTGTATACTGGTTTTCGCCATGAGGTGAGATGAAGATCACTCTACTGAAATGGTACTAGGCGAGCAGTCATTCTCTGCAATAGATGTATACTGTTTTATTAAATTATGTCTGTAAAATAGCATTGTTTTTAAAGTTTATAATTAACACAAGTACAATTTTTATAAAATTTACTTGACAGCAGGCAATGCAGTTGCCCACTCCTGTGTTTAATATTGGTGGAAAATTGTTGTTAGATATGTGATGAATTTATTTTATTTTATTTAATGTGTTGCACGGTTAGCCAAACAATGCTATGAAGAGAACTTGGGGAAATTAAGAACAGCTAATTTATTTCACATCAGTTTTTGGGTTCTTCACGTTCCATTTCAGTTGACTCATTTTAATCTGTGCTGTTCTGTAACTCGGGACCAGGTTTATCTTAATCTATTCTTTGACATATACAGGTTGTTGGCTGACTTTGATTTTTCTCCCATTTCTACTTCAATCTAGGAAAAGTCCTTATCTTATTAATATAGCTGCCAAGCTTTTGAGCTCAAATTTCAGTCTCCTGTTTGTCAGGATGTTTGAAAGGGCACGACAATGTTTGACAAATGTTTGAGAAAGTCACTAGCCTTTACAGCTGCTTTGGCAAATCGTGGCCGAGACCAAAAAACCACTAGTGCATTTAACATGTAACATGGTTATGGTTTGGGTCTTCCCTGCCAAATGCCGAGACATGTTGCACTTTGATACATGCTAGTGTTGCTGATGTAGTTTGTCACTCGATTTGCAAATCTTCCTGATATTTGGGTGGTTCAAGACACTGTATTTGGTGCATAATTTGTGCCACACTAAATATTGAAATGAATTCTTAGTAATCTTACTTTTTTTCTCTCAAAATGGTTGATCATGAATCGTGATTTAAATTATATTTTTTAATTCTACAAAATTACCAGTTTCCATCAATGTTCCTCCCTAAAAATACAAATTGTACTCTCCAGACCTCAGCCTTCAAAAATTGTGAGACTGATCATTTTGTTTGCATGTTGCTCGCACAAATCTAATTTTGTGTTTCCTTTTTTTTTTTCCCCAAGAAAAATTTGGAGCACCATTTACTTGGATATGATGGGTTACGCAAACAAGAAATGGGTTACCTGGATTTATTTCTGCGTAACCGATAAATGAGTCTCACAGATTTTCAATTCTCGGAGGCCTGAGTTAGTTAAGGTATGTGCCCAGGACAGTGGGCTTGATCCTTCATTGGATGTAAGCACAAAAAAGTGAATTAATGAGTCATTAGATAGTTTTTGTATTAACAGTTTTTAGGGTCTGACATGTGCGATACATACATTGCCTTTGTGATTCAAATCCTCCATACATTCATATAATTCTAACCGATTGTTTAATTGAAAGTTGATTGATTGGTGCAAACCGATAATAACCGGCAATTGATGATGAAATACAAATGGATTCCCAGCACTAGTAAATATTACATATTTAGATTAACGGGTGTGTGGGGAGCAGCGCGTCATGTCGATGGCACAGCACACATCAGTGACTAAGTGTCTTGAGGACTCTCTAGTGCAGGAGATAAATAACCAAGAGCCCTGGTCTTCAATCAATAACTAGAGCTGGCCACAAACTCCTCTTCTCTGTCTTAGCTGATTTGATACGGTCCCTTCTCGCCAGGGACGTCTTTGTTGTGGCACTGTAAATAGGTCCCGCTGCATATGGGTATGGTGCTCTAGTGCCGCCGATGCTGTATAGTGTGCTAACACGATTGATTCTCACCTACATCGCGTCTTGTTGGAATCTTAAAAAGCCTGTAGGACGCAAATTAAATGATTGTGTACAGTTTTCTTTGATTTTGTCCCTTGGCAATACCAGTTTAATAGCTTTTTTTTTTTGCTTTTTCGTTTTTAAAAAAAAATACTTTTCTTGTCAATTTGCTTTCTGTACACTTAATGCATTAGTAGAAAGTTATTAATTTTTCTCTTGCATTATGGTCTTGGCTGGAATGTTGTTTCTTGAATTAATCACTGAGCTAACCAACACGTGACACAATTGTAAAGTGTTTTCCAACACATTCAGTCACACCTGACTAAGGATGTGCCTATGCCAGTAGCTACCAGGCACAGCTACCCACAACTAAAACATTAACAACCAGAATTTTAAACCACTTTAAACTTTTTGCCTTGGGAGTAATATAGGGTTTTTTTCTCAGTGAAAAATTATACACCAAATATACCAAAACAAATCACTTGAAATAACAGCTGAAATGACAGTAAAGCTGCATTCAAAACAATGTCTGAATGTATCTGTAATTATGATAAAAGTTAATGGTAGAACTTGCTTAACAGTGGAGCTTGCTTCCAGATCCTGAGATGCTTGGTCTTATCTGTCACAGGTCTAAGCACAACCATACCATACCTCTCTCCTATTAGACAACGATACTTGACCCCCAATCTTGGATATATTTTCAGTGATAAAAAAACTTTTGGGCAGTTTCTTCTAGTGTGCGGCAAGGGGTAAGCATCACTAAGTAAAATATAGCCTGCTGGGTTTTTTTTTTTTTAAATAACAGCCAAGAGAAATATAGCCTCCTGCTGTTGTTGTTTTTTAAAAATTAACAGCCAAGAGAAATATGGCCTGCTGTTGCTGTTTTTTTAAATTAACAGCCAAGAGAAATATGGCCTGCTGTTGCTGTTTTTTAAAATTAACAACCAAGAGAAATATGGCATGCTGTTGCTGTTTTTTTTTAAATTAACAGCCAAGAGAAATATGGCCTGCTGTTGTTGTTTTTTTAAATTAACAGCCAAGAGAAATATAGCCTGCTGGGTTTTTTTTAAATTAACAGCCAAGAGAAATATAGCCTGCTGTTGTAATATAGCCTGCTGTTTTTTTTTTTTTTTTTAAATTAACAGCCAAGAGAAATATGGCCTGCTGTTGCTGTTTTTTTAAATTAACAGCCAAGAGAAATATGGCCTGCTGTTGCTGTTTTTTTAAATTAACAGCCAAGAGAAGTGTGGCCTGCTGTTGTTGTTTTTTAAAAATTAACAGCCAAGAGAAATATGGCCTGTCTGAAACATTATGGCCTCTGAGATGCATTTTAGAGCATTATGGATTTAAAATGGTATGCAAATTAAAAATTATATACCATATTTTCCAATCCATTATGCGCACCAGAGTATAATGCACACATACACACACACACCCCACACCCCTCCACTTTGAACGTTTATTCCAAGAAAAAAACCATGAACCACAATATAATGCACACCATTTTTTTAAACCACAAAATTGACGGTGAATGCAAAATATACAGTTAGGTACTTTCGTACATAGACATGCATGTCACACAAAACATAGGCTAGTATTTGCATGCTTACATGTGGACACATGCATAAATCAAGACAAAAGTATATATCCATACACTGTCGGTGACTAATGAATAAAAGAAAACAAAAATATAGCACATTACATTTGGTTCTTCTGCCCAACGTGAATGCACTAGATTTCTAATTTTTCTATTTCTAGTTTGGCGGAAATGGCCAAATTAAATCTCATGGAAATTAAATATATTACGGTCTATTTTTATGCACTTTTTGACAAGGTATGGATGCTTTTGTACATTTATTGTACATTTATTACATCCATCACAAGTGAAAAGCAATTTTTAAGAGTGTTTTGGCGTTTTGTTGTAATGAACACTGTCAATAACCTTTTAAGTACTGTAAACTACGGATCAACAATTTTTTATGGGCGATCGCTTTATATTTTAAAAAGATTTTTTTCTATTGTTATGTATAATGCGCATTCCCATTTTTAACCTGTATTTTGGGTGGAAAATATGGTATGCAAATTTGCAATGTCTCTAGGTAATAATGTGTTGCTGTCAGTGGGTCATTTATTGACAAGCCAATAAGACCTGTATACCTGAGCATAACGTTTTCGTAAGATCTCTTGAAAAATGGCCGATTCTTTGGGGTGGATTTAGCAGGAGAATTTCTGTCATCTGCTACAAGTAGGTCTAAACACTGGACTACTTTAGGTTTTCTTTTTTTTATAAAAAAATGTATAGGTCCTTTGGTCAAGCCCTAATAATTTATAAACTTTACAATTGGTTTGAGACCAGTTTATTTTGTGTACAGGAATTCTTTTTACTCGGGTATATTTTTACAGTGATATCATTTCGAGCTGGATGCTCGATGAACACAAGACAGTTTTGTATGTGACAGGTGGTCACAGCTGTGTTTGTCATCAATATGCAGTACTGTTAACAGTATTAGTATGCAAACACCGACCACAATTGTTTTTGATCACAATAGTTCTTTGATGAGAGAATTATGTACTTAGCTGTTCAAATGGAGGATAAATGGCCTATTTGCTGTAATAAAATAATCCATTAATAATCATGGTTGTGATACTAGAGTTGAAGAACATGAAATTCTCCAATATTGGTTAATAATTATGACTATTTGGTGACAGGTTGTAATATAGTCTTGAATATTTAGCATTGTCAACAAGTTTTTTTTTTTTTTAAATAATGTTCACTAGTTATTCAGTAGAAGAGCTTTTTTTGCTGTTTGTGTTTTTTTAGGACTTGTCTGAGATATTGTAGTGCCATAAACTGTTGATTGATTGATTTTTTATTACCCTTGAAGTTCTGCCATTTCCTTTCTAATTTTGTTTTTGTAACATGTATGTACATGTATACCTGTAGTTAGGTAATGTGCATCCTTGTACAGTATCCAATAACATGTTTGTTGTTTTGTTATTTTGACAACTCAGCTAGTGCCAATAACATTGTCAGTTTGTATGTGATAAACTTTGTGTATACTGATGACCTACATGTAGATAATATGTACATCCAGGTAACAAATAACATGGAAGAATGGTGGAAAAGTAGGTTGTCTGATACAGCTGCTTAAATATTAACAATTATATTAATATAAGAAAGCATTTTCCTACTGTAAATGTATACAGTGTTCAAAGTTAGAAATTTGTTACCTATGAAAATTTTGAAATGTTTTTTTTATGTAGGAAAAATTCTCATCTACGGCAATTTTGAGCAAGTAAGTTTTGCACCAGATATAGCAACCTTGCTGTTGACAGTAATAACTTTTATCCTGTGTCAAAAACACTGCCATTGGTAAAGTCCATGACCTACAGCAGTTCACAGGGCTTGAGATTTCACTAATTTGGGCACAACAAGTTTTTGGCTGTCCTGAATGCAGCAATGTTTTTCTTTAGCAACTGCTAAAGAGTCATAGTTATTCAGAAATACATCTGAAGTTATTGTAATGATATCTAATTTAGTGGTTTTGGGGTGAAATCTTTTGCGGTCAGTATTTTTGTACTTAATTTGGCCCAGCTTATTTTGAGTATCAGTCAGGTTCATTTCTAAGAAACTGCTCATGCCCACTTTAGTAATACCCTAACCTCTGCTTTCATCAAAGCAGTACTATATTGTACGAAACTGAAATGCTTCAAGTGTTAACTTGATCAAAGAAAAAAAAGAAAAAGTTTTATTTAACGATGCACTCAACACATTTTATTTACGGTTATATGGCATCAGACATATGGTTAAGAACCACACAGATATTGAGAGAGGAAACCCGCTGTCACCACTTCATGGGCTACTCTTTTCGATTAGCAGCAAGGGATCTTTTATATGCACCATCCCACAGACAGGGTGGTACATACCACGACCTTTGATATACCAGTCATGGTGCACTGGCTGGAACGAGAATAACTCGATAATGACTAAGGCCATTTTTGTTTGTTGGTAATTTTATTTTGTGTATAAACTATTTTCATGATCGGTAATACTCTTTCTGGCCACTGAATTACTTCAAATTATTTGTATTAGTCCACTGTGTTAACCTTTAGACTACTGGATTAATTTTTAACAAAAACCACGTTGAGTGGGTACAAGTTTATAATTTTTACTCACATATATTCACTTAAATGTTTTATAAATACATGAAATAAAGTTCATATATGAATCGGTAAGTATTATTTTCGTGCTTTTTTTGTAATTTTTATTATTTTAGATCGGCTAATGGTGATTAAAATTAGGCAAAAAATCGAAAAAGTTGCGTTTACTTACGGGCATTTGTGGCCAGCTGTCCAGTATTTATGTCCATTATTCCCGATAACAGTGGTTTTCTGACCAGAATTTTTTTTTAAACCCGAACTATGATTCATATTGCAATATTTGGTAATTTTCGTTGTTGGTAAAACGATCAAATTTATTATCAAATTAGCTGTCACAATCAGCTATCGATCCCTAAAAATGACCGCGACGTGCTGCCATTGTTGTCAAGCGAAAATACTTGCCGAAAACCTTTTTCTTTAATTATATTTCCGTTTCCGGTGAGTGTCATGTGCAAAACGGCGGGAAATATGAATTGGGAATGCACTGTATACAGTGTACAGTATCTCGACTGACGTGAAGTCAGGCGAGATAATCTCGCCTGCAGTACTCAGAAGGTTAAAACATTCTACTACTGACAAATATACTCTCTCTTTTTTTTCACTAAATAATATTGCACAATCGCCACATGTGGGTCAGACTAGGGGAGCAATTAACACTAATAACAATGTTACAATGACTTGTGGCAGCAGATCACGTACATGAATGGTGAAATTACACACACAGATGAATTAAGCATCTATTTGATTACAGACAGAGTTCGACAAATCCGCTAGCCTGACGCCCGTGGCTAGTGCTTTTTAAGTTCGGGCTAGTGGTTTCCACCCCCCTCCTTATCGCTCGATCGTGGATGTTTTGGGGTTTTTTCTTTTTCTCTCGGTTGAAATTTCGTTTAATAAATTTGATTGTGACGTTTGTCATCGAATAATATCAACAATGCAATCAATATATAATAATAATCCACTTGAACTGCAGTAACATGCTATCTCTGCATCGCCAGTTACAGCATGCATTGTTTACTTTTCTCTTTCAAGTTTCTGGCACAGGAAATAAGTATAATGACATGATTGTTTTGATTGGTTGGACACGTCACGTGGTAGTTAATCTAGGCTAAGAACTTGGAAAACACCAATCGCGACAACAGGTTAATCTCAATCAAGTAAACCCCAGTCATGCTTTGAATTTCAGTGTTTGTTTTATTTACCTATTGTTTTCTAATTTAACACTTCACTGACAACAATTTACTTTAATGGTAACCACACATGCAATGATTCTGCTTGGCCTATTAACATGTAGCGGTCTGGATAATGCGTCACAGCTGCCGATACAAGATGATACCTTTTTGGTTCATCAATTAACAATGGATTAAATGTCGCCATTATATTCTTTTGATATCGGTCTGACACGGGATAATGCCCTGTATTTGAGCAGTTGACATCACCGTTCCTGGCGACATAAATAGTAGGGCCCTACCAAATACACTGAAACATCATTACCGTGTGTCACACTGTCGTACCCTCATTTAAATTTAATTATTTTGATAGTGGTTTTAGATAGCAACCATGAGTTTGCTCAATTATTTTGTCCCCGGGGGGAGAGCAAAAGCGAAAACGGGACAATGACAATGGATCACACTTGACAAAAAACCAAACGTACAACACAGCAAAAAAACTGAAAGTTACAACATGATTTAAATGTTTGTTTTATTTTACTGTTATACTCGTAAATGTGTAATGTTACAAAAATTATATAAAAATCCAGTTATAATTGATCAGGAATTTGGGCTAGTGCTTTATCTTGGTGGGCTAGTGGTTTTCACCTCTGTAACAGAGTATGACAAATATTTTGAAAAGTCACTAGCCACAGGGCTAGTGACTTTTCAAAATATTTGTCATACTCTGTTACAGAGGAATTGGACATGCAAAAACAAAATGTAGTAGCCTTGCAGACTACCAGGTTTTGATATCTGGTGGCCTGAGCGAGAAATTGTTAGTTGAAAAATACCCCGTGTTACCACCATTGTCAAGCCCTGAATAAGGTTGTAAGATCTTTCCTTCCCTTGGTCCATTACCCTGTTCCTTGTGGACATGATGGCATGTGGCACGCCACTATTTTATGTCAGGGAAATGTTTCGTCCATCATGTAATTCCAGCACGGATATGAAAAGGTTATTGTATTTTATTTGTTTTTTCAGGAGGAATATGAATTGGCATTGGATGAAGACAGACTTACAAAAGCAAAAGAGATTTTTGACACCTATTTGAATCCAGAGGTATGTACACACACATTGAG
This sequence comes from Gigantopelta aegis, assembly GCF_016097555.1. Classification (NCBI taxonomy): domain Eukaryota; kingdom Metazoa; phylum Mollusca; class Gastropoda; order Neomphalida; family Peltospiridae; genus Gigantopelta; species Gigantopelta aegis. The sequence goes on along the minus strand of NC_054708.1, from coordinate 82,798,952 downwards.
TATGTACTTTGATGTGCACTTTAAGCTAGGTGTTCACAATCCCATTTCTCATATGCTTGTCATAACATTGACGAAAAAGTACACTTATTGGATTGAATGTATTTTTTGATGATTGAGATCACTGTTAAAATATATATTTGTATGTAATTTGTTATCATGCATTTTCATCTGAATTGTACATAATATTTGTTTTCTACATGAAGGTCATAATGTCAGGTGTGTAATCTGTTCACACTCAAACTTTCACCAATTGATAACCTTATTTCTAAAATACAAACAAATTAAATTTGTTTCTCAATGGGGGCTGGAATGGAAAGGGGAGATGGCTTTAACCCATTGTTATTATTAATTTTAAACCAAAAGACTGAACGCAAAGATGAAAATGTTAATGTGTACTTAATTAAATTTGCTAAAGCAAGCATGCAAACTTGATGTATGTAGTCTTACGTTTATTTTATACTCTTAGGTTTAATATGTGTCATTGTATTTAATAATCAAATATTGTTATCAGCATGACTATTTGTGGTCATTCAGTGTTTCTGCCAGAAAGAAAGTTTTGGGGTATGGCACTATAGAATTAAATGCAACCACAGTATGGGGGGTGGGGGGGGGGGGGGGGGGTGTTAGAGTTAAGAAAATTATACAGTAATGATAAGAATAATTAATTTTGTGAAAAAGTTAACTTATAAAAACAAATCTGCATAAAAAAAATTGGGTATGGTGTCATATCTGTTTTACCCTCTGGCAGAAACCCTGTCTTGTTGGATGTTGAATATTCTATTGTTTTGTACATTTCTGCAGTACATGGTGTAACTTACTGTAGCTCTGAGTGTATATTTCTGAGATGATGGGTGATTGTTGTTTTCAGTCAAATTTGTACATATCTCAAGTGAACGGAAATCAGATTTCGGCTGTGAAGGATGCGCTGACAAGTGAAGACTGTCCCCCCAAAGAACTCTTCAGTGAATGTGCTACGTAAGTCTTTGTACAGTAGCTAGTTTACAAAACCCAGTTTGCTGATGTTTAGTCTTTTTTTGAGGTGTAGGATTTACCACTGTAGTAGAGCACTCACCTGATGTGTGAGGGGTGAGATTTAA